>NW_027518714.1:14692500-14820000 GCF_043159265.1 Tasmannia lanceolata | reverse complement strand
TTTCGCTTTTGGTTTCTTTCATTGATTCATCTAGCCTTACAAATGCTTTTGTGTTGAAAATTTCGAAGCGAGGAAATTTTAGATGTACGACGAGTTCTATCGGAGTGCAGTCACAGCTGAGTACATTAGCATCTGTAATTAAAATTGTTGATCCAAAGCTTCATCAACACCTAGGTACGATCTGTTAATATTAGCAAGTCTTTTAAACTCCCATGCATCAATTATAGCTTAACTTTGTAGTCGATCAAAGAAAACTTTACCAAATATCTTGACTATTTATTTAATTTTCATCACAAATGAAGATATAAAAAGTGCCAATGTTCTATGCTGAAATACGTCCCTAATCTTTCGTTCTTTTCTTCTCTTTTAGTCAATTAAGAATATTATTAAAATATGGAAATCCACCAGATTATTAGTATTAGGAAATCATTAGTGAACATGAAATTCTATAATGCTGCATGAATGCCGAGTAGCTTGATCAATTGAATGCTTAAATTGGAAATCACATTTTACCTTCTCATCAATAGCGCCAATACTATTCTTCCGTTCTTTATTGTTTGGTCTAATCTAGTCATCTTGGGCTTGTACATTTTAAAAGCATATATTACGACATGTACGAAGTATAGGGCTTTTTTACATTCTTGGTGCCATAAGAATGTCACTTGTTTAACCGATAAGTACTCTTGTTATTGCTTTCCTAATAAAATCTCCTAATCAAACAAAATAAAATCCCCTTTTCCTTGGCTTCTGTCCCTGCTTCCTTAATAAACATATCTTTTTCATTCATCCAATGCCTGATAGTGAGTCATTAATGGCAGAAAATCTAGATGGTGGAGAGTATTTGTTCGCATTCCGTATGTTGATGGTACTATTCCGCAGAGAATTCTCATTTGTGGATGCGATGTACCTTTGGGAGGTAAGCAGTCAGTTAGAGTTGCTTTGATTGCTTTTCAAGCTGTTATATTTTAGCTGTAACTACATTTTGATGGGGAATTTCCTAGATGGTCAAATGCTTTTGAAAGATGGAAGAGTCTGAGATCTTAAAATTTTTTTTTCTCAGTTAATGTGGGCCATGGAATACAATCCAAATATCTTCTCTTCTTATGAGGAGTCGGGCACAGCTACTAGTACAAGCGTGGTACCAAAGGGAAATGATAAGCTGCTAAAGCAGTATGGTAAATTTGAGAGGAAAAATGTAGAGACTGGATCTACAGACCAACAGAGGGCCCTATCTATCTTTCTTGTCGCCAGTGTCCTTGAGGCCAAGAACAAGCGACTGTTGAAGGAGGCGAAAGGCCTGGATGATGTCGTCAAGGTCCCCCCTCTCTCTCTCTCTCTCTCTAACATTGTGTGTGTGTGTGTGCGTGTTTGATGTGTTACTGTTGAATTTTGTACCAGATCTTGAATGACATAACTGGAAGTTTAGATGCGAAAAAAGCGTGCAATGAGGCATTAAAGCTTCACAAAAAGTACTTGAGCAAGGCAAGTTTTTTATAAGATTTACAAATTTGAAAATTAAATGATGGCCCGAGTTTAAGTTGGTTCGAAACTATATGAAGTGCTTATTCCAGTTTTTGTGAGTTTGAATACTCATGTTGCAATCTGAATTTCTAGTACCCGGTTTAGTTTTTAGAGTTTTTGATTTTGTCCTTTGACTACTTGAGTGCAATTTTTGAGTGCCTAATCGTTCTTCTTGATTACTCTGTACTTTTATCGATGTTGTTGGGTCTAGGGAAAACGAGTGGCCCCTCAACTTGTTCGAAGTCTCGAGCAAGTAGTGCTGTCTAGCTAGAGCAATTTTCAAGTACTGAATCATTTTTCTTGATTATTCTGTATTATCATTTCTGTTGGGTCTTAGCACAAACCAGTGGCTCAGCTTGACCAATGTCTTGAGCAATTTGAGCTATCTAGCTAGTTTTTCGAGTATTTCGTCATGCATTATACTCTGGTTTGCTATTGAATGAAACTATCATATGAATAGTGTTGGAAACTTGACGATTTTCTAATTTTATTGTTGTATGCAGACCAAGAAATCATAGACTTGAGCTCTTCTGTTGACCAAATTTCCGCACCCAATCGGCTGGGGGCATCGACAAATATGGCATGTCCCAGAGTTTTACTTGTTTTTATCAGATTTTTTCTGATTTCAAATATATAAGAATGATTTGGCCTCTGTAATTTTGTGCAATGTTATGTAACTTTGTACTATTTTAGGGGTTTCTTTTTGAAATCCCTGAGATGGGGGTTCCCCTGTATTTCTTCATTCTAACATTGATTTAGTTGCTTATAAATAAATGTATTCTTTTATTTCCACCCTGTTCAGACTTCATGACCTTAAAAATAAATATTTTTCAATTATATTCTGTTCTTGTAATGTCGAATCACAAGAAAATAATTTCACCATTCATACTTGTCATTTTTCGAATGGAAAAAAGTAGTATCTTTTTTTCTGGAAAAAGGCCAACCAGAAATTTTGATGTTCAAATTATTCATATCTAATAATCGATTATCTTTGGTATTATTGTTTTAGGGAAATGATTTCTCATTTCTCCAGTGTTTTGATAAGCATGTGCTCCATTTGTTTGACATGTAGTATTTAAAGGGATGTCATAGGATATTACCGTTCTCAAAAAGCTCTTAAAAAAGGCCTACACAACAAACAAGTGAGCGCATGTTTATCAAAACATGGAGCGCAGAAATCATTTCCCTTATTTTATTGAGAATCACTATCTTGAAGCCAAAATATGGAAGCTTTTGGGAAATGATTTCTGCCCTCCAATGTTTTGATAAACATGCGCTCCAACTTTTGTCGTGTAGTAATTGACAGGCTGTCAGAGGAATATTACGATTCTAAAAAAGTTCTCCGTTTGGTTGGCGGAATTTTTTTGCTTCTTGGGATTTTTGTGGAACAAAAAACTTTCTGGGAGATTGGTGGGGAAAAAAAACTCCCTGGAAGTATCCCGGTAAAACAAAAATCCCATGTTTGGTTGACCGGACTATGGTAGGAAAAAAAAAAAATGCTTTGTTTGGTTGCTTGAACTGTTGGGAAGAAAAAAAAAATCTTCTACAAGTTTATTTTTTGTTCCTGGGATTATTTTGGTTCCTGCTACACGACAAACATGTTGAGCACATGTTTATCAAAACATTGGAGGGCTGAAATCATTTCGAAAGCATCTTTATCAATTTCGTTGTTGGTGCAGTCGGTGGGACCACCGCAGCCTACTTTTTTTAGGGAATGGCAAAAAATATCCTCGCCTTTTTATTCAGGGCAAGAATCGGGCCGGGTCAGTTTGACATTTCTTGAAACCTTGATTAAATCAGACAAGAGTCCAGAGACTTACAGGATAAAAGCTTAGCATGAGTTTCTAGCCCAAAGTTTTTTTTTTTTAGGGAAATGATTTCAACGCTCCAATGTTTTGATAAACATGCTTTCACTTGTTTATCGTGTAGTATTTAAAGGGCTTTAAGAGCTTTTTGAGAACCGTAACATCCTCTGACATCATTTTAAATACTACACGACAAACAACTTGAGCCATGTTTATCACAACACTGGAGCGCAGAAATCATTTCCCTTTTTTTTTTATTGTTTTGTAAGCTTAGCATGATTTTTGCAAGGGCGCCCTTCATTCTATCATTCCTCCTTCTAAATATGAGAAAATGGTAAGACTCTTTTTTTTCTTGACATTCCTTTACTTTTGACATTAAATGGGCGTAAAACAAATTTTACAAAAACTGTAGGGAAGTGATATATCCGCCCCTTTTGATCACTAGGAACACCCCATGTCAGTGTTTGTGGCAATAAGGGGCATTGAATTCTTTTGACATAAGTACAACAGCCCCTCTTTAGCCACTGATACACTGACAAGGGGTGATCAAAAGGGGTGGATATATCATTTCCCAAACTTTAAAACTGGAGTAGGATTTGTTTTAGGCAGTGATGAATCGACCCCTAGTATCTTAAATCGACCCCATGTCTCCGCTCTCTCTCTCTCTAATCACTGCTCTATATGGGGGTTGATTTAAAATTTATGGGGGTCGATTTATCACTGCCCTTTGTTTTATGCCAAATTTATGTCTAAAGAAAAGGAGCCTCAGGGCATCTTTGGCTACCATGAATTTGTTTCCTAGAATATTAGCTTACCCATCGGAGGGAGGCGCAGGGGAGGGATAGATAGGAGAGGGATTGAGTTAGGATAGGGTAAGAAAAGCCTGAAAAACAAGGAGACAAAAAACTTCATCCAATATGTGATTGACTTTTCCTTTTTCTTTAGCCACTTCTCACCCCCTCCTCATTCATGTCCTCTCAAATCTCTCCTCCCACCCACCCACTCACCCCTCTCTCACCTAAGCTAATTTATCATGAAAAAAAAGAAAAATCATTTCATGGTTGCCCAAATGGCCCTAGGGTGAAAATCATGACTTTAGAAGTGCTTAAAGGGTATTTACATTGAAAAAAAGTTTAGTAGATAGGTACTATTTGAATATATTTTTCAAAAGACTTCAACTTTTTGGGTGATTGATAGTTTTAAATGATTAATTGGAAAATATTTTGCAAATTAGGGATTTATATGCAAGAATTCCAAATTATTTCAGGTCTAGATATGGCTATTTTTTTTAGAAAATTTTCTTCTATGATCCCTTAATATTACTAAATAATAACTTATAGAGATTATTAACGGGCTAAAATGCGGAGTTGACATTGGTAATTTTTCTGCTAAGATAGAGGGGTTATCAAGTATCAACTTATACATGTATTGTTGGCACTTTTAATTATGGATAAGGGATAATAGACCATTTTAAAGATTTTGAAAAAAATATTTTTTTTTTCTCAAAATTTGTTGACATTTTCGCACTTGAGCAGTATCTTCTTATTTCAAATGACCAAATTAGTCTTGAAAAACTAATGTACCTTAATTTTTTATGAGGAAACTGTTGGTGCGCTTAAGTTGTTATAACGCCTCCCATTCATTTAAATATTTGGGTCCCGCTGGATCCCGCTAAAGCGCACCAATGGGAGGCGTTATAACAACTTAAGCGCACGAACACTTTTCTCATTTTTTATATCAAGAAATAGAATTCTATAAAATGATTAATGTACCTTTTTGTTTTTTTACCAATCGAATAAAACCTTACTGCTTACTAAAGTCATTTGAAAACAACTTTCACGGACAAAAGGGACAAAAGAAAGGGGGTGGGAAAGTAAAATGAAAGGCTGGAATTGAAGACCCCTTTTCCATTTCTCTTTCCCACAGGTGCGTATTTTAGTGGATGAAAGAGACAAAAGAAAGGGGTGGAAAAGTATTAAAGTAGCATAGTGGGTTGGGAATAAGATTCCCCTTTTCCATTTACTAAAAGGTGCGTATTTTAGAACTTCCTCCATTTATTCCCTCAAGGGCTCTTTTAAAATACGCACGGTGCGCAGTACACATACAAAAACCTTCGTCCAATCCACGTTCAATTTATTCGATTTAAAAGAACGTGGCAAAAGCTCCGAATTTTTATCATCTCTCGCGATTCTCTAAATTAGAAATCTTGATCTTTTATACGAATCTGATTCTCTGAATTTCCCCATCTTCTTTACCTGATCAGCTTAGAATTCTTATTTCGCGATCGATTTGGACTCTATTTGCAGGTGAATCATCAGATCTTTCGGCATTTTAGGGTTTTGAACCTCACATTTTCAAGTTTGTGATTTTGTTCCATTTTTCCCGTAGTAATTCTCCTCTTTTTAAGTTATATTTGATTCTCCATGTTTTTCCAGTTTCAGATTTGTGATCGCATTCTTTTTCTTTTTCTTTTTTAATGTTTTCATCGGAGAGGGTTTTTTGATCTGATGTCGTTTGAATACTGAAAATTGAGGAAAAAACGATGCATTTGGCTCGACTCGATTCGATCCGATCAATGTAGTTTACGCTGTTTCAGACCGTCTGGAATCTTCTGATCTTTTGTTCTTTTGCTTTTCCTATGGTATTCGATTATTTTTCTAATTTCCTCGTCTAGTTGAGTAGGAATTCATGTGGTGGAAATGTTTAGGGTTCCGAAATGGCTAGATCTAAACTGAATTTGTGTTTCTGTATGATCTTTTAGATCACTTCATAAACATAAACTGTGTTTGGTATTTTTACCCTTTATTTTGTATGTTAGAGTTGATTCTACTTTATTTCATGTCTGGTAGGAGCTTTGGCCTTAATAGATAGCAAAGGAACTTTTGGTACATAATCTGAAATGCTGAACAATGGCTATATCTGTTAAAATTAGCTTTGTTAATCAGTGATAGTTCTTTGTGGAATGCTAAACTGAAGGGTGCCCTTGCAAAAACCCAGCCGCAAGGACGCCCCACTGGATCCACATCACACAGTTTAGCACTCCTCTTATTATTTTTGCATTTTTCCAGTGCTGTTCTATATGTGGATCCAATGGGGCGCCCTTGCTGCTGTTTTTTTTTTTTTCAAGGGCACCCCTCAGTTTAGCACTCTTCTCATTATTTTGGCATTTTTTTTTTCTATTTTGGAGTTGTTTTAGGATTAAGGTCTTTTTTCTTCTTTTTTTTGTAATTCTGTTTTTATTGACTTTTTTTTTATGAACTCTCCCCCTTCCTTCACTGTTAATTTACTATGAAACCAGCAAGTTAATGCCCTTCTTCTAATGTCCAACTGTCTCTAATTTTCAGTTTTTGGTCCACCAAAAAAATATTGAATTTGTTATTGAAGGTTAAGCAGTGGAATCCTCTAAATCTCAAGGCCAAAAGGCAGTCATCTGATAACTGTTTTAATTTTCAATTTTCTGGGAATTGTAAATTCTGATGGAAGCTGCATCAATTTCCAGCCCAACATGGCACTGTCTAACAACCATTGTATTATCTCATTCCCGTATATATGTGGACACAACTATTTTGTTTCTCTTATGTTTCTATTGTATTTGCTTTCACATTTCTGAGCATCAAAGTTCAGGACCTTTGACGAATTCCTAAGGCTGGATTGCCATTTTCATTTAGGCAAAAGGATTCAATCGTAGAAATGGAGGGGACTGTGTTCACCCCCTCTTTGGAAGGAATGAAGTTTGTAAAGTCTGATGAAGGGGAAATGCTTACCAAGCCTTTTCTGGATGTTTGCAAGCTCGTGCTTCCCGTCATAGGTAAATTGGCTTTGGTGCCTCATTTTTTTTTTCCTTCTTGTGGTTCATCTGTACTTTTGACATATAATTTGGTTTATAAACTTGGACAATTTTTAGGCCTTTCATTCTTATTTGTTGACAAAGGACATTTAGTTTCTGAATTTGGTGGAAAATTTCGCTTGGATTTCTTGAAATTTGAAGTTTTGAACTGATTGTTCTATAATATAAAAGCCTATTCTTCCTGCATTACGGCATTTCTTACTCTTCTGCACTTTCTTTTCACTCACACAAGATTAAATGCCCAGGAATAAACAATCCATTATATTTTCTGTCAGACCAGTTATTTGAGCTTGATTTAGCCACTTGGCAGAGGATTGTATGTATTCATTTTAATTTTTACCACTTCTGTAAAAATATGAGATTTTGGTAAGCACCTGTTCAAAAAATACATCGGTAAACTGTCCCTGTTGAGAACACCAGAGTACATATTTTGTGTCTAATAGCTGCTAAAGGTGCAATAAATTTCTTCTACCTCTTATTAGTCCTTTTTATCATTGTCTTGAATCATTCCATATTTACAAAAAAAAGGGGCGGGGGTGAAAATATGCTTGCCATTTTGCAGTGTCTTTGCACAAGATATACTACTGTTTAATTTAGGTCCTGCCATTGGTCTAAACTTCAGACTATATTCTATCCCTTTCCCTATTGCCGGAATTTTTTTGGTTCTTGGGACTTTTGGGGAATTTCCACAGGAAACCCACGTTTGGTTGGTGGGCCCAAAATAATCCCAGGAACCAAAATAACCCCTCACGAAACCCCAGGAAGGAAAAAAAATACTCCCAGGAACCAAAATAATCCCAGGAACCAAAAATAAGCTTGCAGAAGAATTTTTTTCTTCCCATCAGTTCAAGCAACCAAACAAAGCATTTTTTTCCCACCATAGTCCGGTCAACCAAACATGGGATTTTTATTTTACCGGGATACTTCCAGGGAGTTTTTTTTCCCACCAATCTCCCAGGAAGTTTTTTGTTCCACAAAAATCTCAAGAACCAAAATAATTCCAGCAACCAAACGGAGCGGTTAATTGCACTATGTTGACAGCATGGTTTTAAATTTCGACCGAAATCCAAAATTTCGGACCGAAAGGAATGGGGTACGAAACCGAAATTTCCGAAATTACAAAATTTCGGTCGAAATTTCGGCGAAATAAAAGCTTAATTTTTATTATTTTATTACTTTACCAAATTTCGACCGAAAATGCCGAAATTTCAGTTGGAAAAAACGGTATTTTGTGGGCTAGTACCCAATTTCGACAGAAATTTCGGTTTCTGGAAACACCGAAATCGAAATTTAAAACCTTGTTTGACAGTAGATAAAGGAAAATTTCTCCCATCTCTTTATTCTAGACATGATACTGAAATATCCTGTTGCGCATCATATTGATTATTGTCTCTTATGATTTATGCTGCCAGAAAAGTTAGGCGCTGCCATGGTACTTGTAAAATCTGACGTGGGGGGTAATATTTCGGTAAGGATCGTCTTATTCATATGTTCCTTTTAGAGGTAGATGTTTTCTGATTGCTTTCATAATAAGTGTATTTTTCTTCTATCCAATTATCCTTTCTCTGCCATTCTGGATTGGAGCTAAAATGCTGTTTAGAAGTTTCTTCAAGCTAGCTGGAGCCTGCAGGTCAATTTGGAATGACCCTTTAAAAAGAAAAATCTTGACCTCTTTTATATTCCACATAGTTTTTTCCATAGATGGTATTTAAGTCCCTAGTTAGATCGATTTGTGTATGGCTGTTAATTTTCATATGTATCTTTAGTTTCCTCAAGCAAAACTGCACTCGTATTCCTGCTTGGTATATTCTGCCGATATAACTTATGGGAACATGTAGTGCCATAAAAACTGTCATAAGTTGTTCGACAGGGTGGGTTTAGGGAATCTGACATGCTTACAAGCCTGACATGCCCATCGCATAAGGCATTTTATGGATGACCTGTTGCATGTGAGGGCAGTCACACCGGCACACTTTTCAGCAGATTTTGTCTTCATTCATGAGGTGGCTGCCCTCACCAGTCCATCCGCAAAATGCCTTCTGTGATGGACGCTAGCAAATCCCTATATATATAATAGTGTAAGATGTAGATAAAAATCTCTAGGTAATAGCGTATAAATAGATGGGAAAGATGCATTGAGGTTTTTCCGCCTGTTTTAGTTATAGCTAGTCAACATGTCTCTCATGACAATTTTCTGAAGTATAATTTTTTTGTTAAGTAGGTATCTACATGTTTTTTCATTTGTTGTGATATTTTCTCTTGCAGAGATTAGAATCCAAATATTCTTCCCATCCTTTTGAATTCAATCTTGTGATATTTTCTTTTGCAGCGATTGGAATCCAAATATTCTTCCAATCCTTCTGAATTCAATCTCCTCTACAATATGGTTCGAGTAGAGATCGAAGCCAAAACAGCAAAAGCTTCTTCTAGTTGTACCAATGGTCTCCTGTGGCTAACAAGGTACTTTACAATGTCAACCACACATGGTTTACTTTTCTGATGGAGGAGGTTTACAGGGGAACGAGCAAAGGATTTCTATTGACAGTACTAAATAAAAATCTCAGAATTCAAGTACTGCTTGAATGAACAAATCAAATGAATTATGTTGTTCAAAATTGGAAAACAATAAAAGAAAATATGAAGACTGAAAGGAAACAAGTGAACAACGAGAATGGACTTTTGGAACAATGATTGGAATTGTTTTGAGAAGGAACAGTGGGTATGATTTTTAAAATCAAGTGACTCGTAGGATTGAAAGCAGGAATTAAGAAAGTAATCTTGCCTTCTGACAAAAGAAATTAAATTCAACTGATAACTGGGAATACTGAAGAATTGAAAGAGGAGCTGGATTACTAGACAATTTCAGTTTAATAAAATAAGTTTCGGAATAAAGAAATAGTAAGGGAAACACGATTCAGGCTAGAATTGTGAGAAAACACAGTTTAGGAAATAAGAACAGAAAACTAGAGAATGGAATATATGTTTAAAGCTTCAAGGAACTGAAAGAAATCTTAATCCCAGGAAGTAAGAACTGAAAACTAGAGAATGGAATATCTGTTTAAAGCTTCAAGAAACTGAAAGAAATCTTAATCCAAGGTACTAACTCTACGATTAGATGAGAACCTAGGTTCTGATCTAATAGATGGGTTTTATAGCAGAGCTAAGAGTTAAAACCTCTGATAAGAATTAGAGCTATAAAATAGTACTTAAGATTCAAGAAACAAAAAAGAAAGATAAAACAGGCTTGAAAATCAATTAAATGAATAGAAATGATAAGAGATGAACGCGATTGATAAAAGGATTCAAACAGGACAGGGAATTAAGATTTGGAAGAGAAACATGTAATAACCGAAAAGGTCAAATAAAGAATTGATTTTAAAGAGAATAAGGAATAGGGTTACCAAAAAAAATTCCACTTTTGGGCCTCTTCAAATCCACCTAGAGAAAAATGCACCATTATCAAGGGAATCCACCTTCGATCTCTAGTAATCCACCTAAAGGTATGTTATGTTTATCAAAGGAATCCACCTTTGATCAACACACAATGAATCCACACTGTTGGAGGACTTCGAAAGGTATATTTTATTTCTTCAAATCGTGATCATGTCGATGCCCTAAGGCTTACACACACATATAGTATAGTATGTATAGATAGATCTCATTTCTCCCATGAGTTCATCACCCTAATATAAAGGACTTGAACAACTAAAACCTTAATTCTAGAATTGGATAAGCTGCACAGATTCCCATGCACTACAAGCATAAAGTAATATACAAATTGTTAACTTACCAACTTCTCCAAAAGCTTAAGCAGTTAGAGGAAGGCGTTATTTATCTTTTATACTTTAACACTCCCCCGCACGTGTGGCCCACTTGGCAAACACGTGGCACATGTGGTCCAACTTTGGGCCGACCATCGCATGTGAATTTTTGCTATCCGGGAGGTTTGAACTCGAGACCTTTGGCTCTGATACCATGTTAACTTTCCAACTTCTCCAAAAGCTTAAGCTGTTAGAGGAAGGCGTTATTTATCTTTTATACTTTAACACAAATCTCTTCAAACATTGTGATTCATGATTCTGTTCCAAATAAACAAGAGGTGATGAAATGTTGTCATTCTTCATCAACTATAACTTTTTTTGTTGAATGGTAGTCAATTTTATTGCCAGAAAAAGCAAGACCAAGGTGGTCAATACATCAGGATGAAAAGAGAAAAAGAAATAATTCATTAAATAGGGTGTCAGAAACAGGGAAAACCTATACAATGAGAGATCCATGAGTAACATGATAATAGGGAAGTGTAATAATAAATAATAGAATTTCAGGCGTTCTCTGTTCTATGATAACAGCTGTTATATTGGTGAAATTCACATTTCTCACCGGTGGGTCCTTTTCAAGGTCAAGTAACCTTGAACAGTTTCTTATGTGATTTTCTTCGAGGAGGGTTGGGAACTTATTCTATCAATTTATGACAGTTGCTCTCTCACGTAGCATGTAAAATGGGGAAAATATGGCTTGCAAGGTCACACTATTTCAAGTGACACTTTTGGGTGAAATTGTTTTTTGGCTGCCGTTGATTTTATATGGAAACCCGATCCTACGATTGGAGCAGATGGTTTATTCTCAGACAATTTATCAGCATCTTGTTGTAGAGATTAGAGGTTATAATAATAATAATAATAATAATAATAATATTATTATTATTAGAGAAAAGCGTCCCTGCGCTTTAGTAGCTTATAAAGCCTCCCATTGGTTCGTATAGCGGGTCGGGTCCACAAAATGTGACGAATGGGAGGCTTTATAAGCCACTAAAGCGTAGGGAGCTCCCTGCGCTGCAGCGCCGGAACACTTTCCTATTATTATTATTATTATTATTAGAGTAAAGTGTTTCTGAACTCGAGCTATCACGAGCGTTAATAATGGCGTGAATAGCTAAATCAAGTTACCAACCCATCTCACTTACATTGAAATTAAAAATCCTTATATGATAGTTATGCCCATACAAAAATAAAAGATAATTATACTCTTACTAATAGAATAAAACCCTAAGGCACTCCTAATGGCACCCACTGTCAGACTGAGCCCCTTTTCTTTTTCGTGAAGGCTAGTCCCTGTGTTTTTCTCTACCATCTTCATGTGTATGGTTGTGTCTTTAAAGATGCTTATAATTTTCCATTTTTTAATCTTTTATTTTATTTTATTTGTTATTCATGCATACATCAATTTCTGCAGGGCCATGGACTTCTTAGTGGAACTGTTTCGCAACTTACTGGCACATCCAGATTGGACCATGTCACAAGTCTGCACTGATTCCTACAACAAAACCTTGAAGAAATGGCATGGCTGGCTTGCCAGTTCTAGTTTCACTGTAATGCCTCTCAAGCTATGAATTGAATTTTAAATTCACTGAAAAATCCTTTAGTTTACGACAATAGCAACATTTTATTTTTTTTGGATTTACAACTTTATGTTACCGAGAATTCTAGTCTTATTTATTTATCTTTAATTGTATAGCTGTAGTAATTGATAGTTTATTGCCAGTAGCTTCTCAATAATAATTTGATTGTTTATTTACCTGAAATTTCTTTCTCGACCCTACCCCAATTTCATCAACTTATTCACTAATACCATGGTTGACAATCATGGAAACTGTTTTCGTGGGCGAGAGAGAGGCAAGGAGGAGGGAGATGGAGAGACTTGATTTTTCACTCACATCCTCTCAAGTCTCTCACTGTCACTCTCCCGCCCCTCTCTCACCACTCTCACCAATGAGTAAACTAATACTGTATTCCATGAAAAAAATATTTTGATGGTTTTCGAACATGTCACAAACATTTATTGTCTCTAATAAGACATTTGACTATTGTTTGATGATTGTATTACATAAATTTCAATTTTTTTGAACTGTGTTTTCATCAGTATTTTATTTCTATTCTTTTCAGATACTTTCTTTATGCAACTGAACTTATTGATGCCATCATGGTTTTTTTTCCTATTCTTTTCAGATATTTTCTGTATGCAACTGAACTTATTGATACCTTCAACTAATATTTTAGACTTCAAATGGAACATCACAGACACTAGAAAATTCATGATTGCCCCAAAGTTCATATGAATGACTAAAAACCGTTATATCCCTAAGCAGTACATAGATTGTCATTAATTAACATATTAATTTCTTTTCGCCTGTTCTACAATACATTATTGAAATTACAGGTCGCGATGAAACTTGCTCCAGACAGGAAGAAATTCATGGAGGTGATAGGGGGGACTGGTGATATCAATGCTGACATGGAGAAATTCTGCGCGGACTTCTCCCCGTTTCTAGAGGAGAACCATAAGTTCCTGGTAAGATTTTTTGTTCCACTGTTGGTGTTCGAGTAATTTTGCCTGAAACTTTAAGTTTGGGTTGAATGTAGTTTTGAATTTCAGGACTATGTAGAGCTGATGTCTTATAGAAACAAAGGGTACCAATAATAAAAATATTTAGGTAAATAATAAAATTAAGACAACGACTAAAATATCTTTTGAGATCATCAAAATATTAAAAAAAAAAAACTAGAAATTCCAGAACACATGACTAAATGCACCATCCAATCTAATGTGAATACCTATTGCTGATTAGTTCATTTTTATATTCTATAGGAAATGATCCCTCATATTTGCTTCATAAGGGATGAGTGTTAAACGTGTAACACCTTGGGGATGAGACTTAGAAGCTCAAATAAGGATGTAATAATTCTTAATCTTTCACATAAACTTAGGGATGGTGAGGGAGTGTCTCACCCAATTGGTCTACACTCGTGAGTCTTGCCCCCTTGACTTCATCACTTCACATAAGCAAAGAGCTTGCTAAACTGAGGGAGTTTTAAGGCCATGTTTGACAACCTTGAAAATTTATTCCTTGGGAATATTCCTAGGCTCAGTTGTGAGAAAGGGATGGAGAAAGGGGAAGAGGGAGAGACCTGAGTTGGTGAGAGTGGAGAGAGCATAAAAAATCCCTAAAAACAGTGGAAAAGAAATACTACTTGAAATGGGTTTTTTTTTTCCTGATTTTTAGAAGCTTTTCATGCTTATCTGACTCCCACCCTATCAAGTTTTCCACTCTTCCACTCATCTCTCACAACACAAATATTCCATGAAATATTTTTTTCAAGGCTGCCAAACATGGCGTAAAGGTCGAACAATGTGGCTGCTATGGTGAAGAAACATGCATTCTATCCAATAACTATCAAATAGAATACCTAGTGGGGTGCAGTATCAGGGGAAAAAAACTACTTTTTCCTTTTGAAAATAAAACAACCTAAAATCATGAAAAACACTCACACGATAAACCATACCAGCATCATCTTTATTTTTTATGACGAGAGCAAGTATCCACGTTGCGAGTTGCCATGTGGATACCCACATATCACCTATTTGCGGATATTGTTAACATTTATTTGTTCACTTTTCGATTGGCAAATTAAGGGGTGTGGTTCTATTCTGTTCATTGGGCGCAGGATAGCGTTGGGCTGGACACCCTGAAAGCTTCTTGATGGAAGAGGAGTTCTAATCAGGTGTTGTTGCCTTTTCCCTTTCCTCTTTTGTATGAATTTTACAATATGCATTTGAGCAGATAGATACTCAGTTATGTATTAAACTATGCAAATTGTCCTTTACTCTTGATTCTTTTCTTTTATGTTTTATGTACTCTTTATCCCAAAGGAAATCTAGATATCATTTCTCCACAAATTTTCAACCCACAATCTTAATCACTTTGGGCATGTTTGGCAACCATGAAAATAAATATTCCATGGAATATTAGTGGGGCCTGTGGGAGATGGTTGGAGAGTGATACTTGAGAGGGTGGGAGTGAGGGGAGCATGAAAAGCCTGAAAAATAGGGGGGAAAACCAATTTGAAGTAGAGTACTTTTTTTTCACCTTTTTAAAGGTATTTATTTATCATCCTCTCCATGCTTCCTCAACTAGTGCTCTGTCAAGTCTCTGTCCTTCCTTTCTTCTTGGCTCCTCTTTCACAATTTGGCCGAAATTACCGAAATAATTAATTAATTCTTTTTTTTACATGAACATGGCCGAAATAAACTGAAACCGAAATTTAAATCTATGATTACAGATGATGAAGGAGAATTTTTTGTATGCTTGATCGGAGCGTTTAGGGTAATTGCATCATTCCAAGTGCAACTGATAGGGGTACAAATCTCGTCAATTTTTTGGAGTTTTTATTTTTTTATGACATAGGTTATATTCCACTCCAATTTTTAGGGTGGGACTATTCCCTACGGATGCGCGCAATCGTCGGGTAAGCCTGGGGGATTTTGGGTTGAGCTTTTACCATAAAATCAGGTCCGGTAAGGTTGGGTTGAGGCTGATTCCATTTTATTTTTTAGCAAAAGCTCAACCCAACCTGACCCAAGTTGCAACCCTAACTGCTGAAGCATGATGCCATGATGGGTGGTCTACAGGTGGTCGTTAGTGTATTTCATGAGTGTCCTTGTAGAAACCCCTGAAAATTAAAGACTGAATTATTCAAAAAAAAAAGAGAGAAAAAGGTGGGTGCCAATGCCCTCTTTCATCTCTTATGAATGCTATCAGGAAAACACTAGACATGAATAACGAATTTTTTTATTTTTTTTTCTCCTTTTTGATATGGTGATACTTTATTAAATGGGAGAAAAAAAAGCCCGTGAGAGGAAATATGAACTACGCAGTAAAAAAAGGCAAAATCAATAAGGAGGCTCAAGAAGGTAAATAGTCAAAAATCTCCTACCACAACCTTTCAACACCTGCTCCGTGGTCCGCCTCTCCATTAGCCAACACCTGCTCCGTGGTCCGCCTCTCCATTAGCCAATCTCAAAACATGTTTAAAAATGGATGAAGTGACCCTCCACAGGGTCCAGAATCTAGTAGATCATCTCTGCAAATCTCCATAGGTGAGATTGATTCCCATGAATTCATCTAATGATATTGAGGGCTCTCCCTACACTTAAGATGGGGCTCACCTATTTACATGATATAAGCTATTCATTCGTTCGGTTTTTTTTTTTTTTTTTTAGGAATGGTGCTATTCATTCATTCGTCCCAACGGTAGATAGGCTGTGTTTCACAAATCTTCTCCATAGAATGATCCTAACGTTCGAATATATTTGATGTAGCTCCGGAGGTTTACAAATGTTGCTATAGCAACCTCTAAAAATTGAGTGGTTTAGGGAGAAGATTTTTGGGACACGGCCTGTGAAGTGGCTAAAAATCAAGAAGCTAGTGTCTCCAAGTGATGAAGTGATGAGAAGTGGCTAAAAATCAGGAAACAAAAAACTCTACTAAAAATAGACCAACTTTTTCCTGGTTTTAAGCCACTTCTTAGGCTCATTTCAATCGTGCCCTCTCAAATCTCTCTCCTCTCACGTGCCCTACACCTCTCTCACCACTTGGACACACCGATTTATCAAGAAAAAAAAAATCCTGGCTGCCCGACATGGCCTAAGTCTCTGTTTCTGTCGCCGTAAAATGGGTGTAAAACCAAATTTACACTGCAAAATTTGTTTTATGCCCATTTTACATCTAAAGAAACAGTCTTAACAGATATGGCACAGTAAAAGACATTGAAACCTGACTGCTGCAATGGCTTGAACAATAGATCATCACGTCGTATTATGATGTAGCTCTTCAACTACACCCCACTCTACAATGCCTTCAACTTTGCTTTCCATCGTTGAACGCACATAAATAAGCAAATCTTTACTGCAATTAGCATCTGATTCTAAATCTGCTCAGACTATTCACAATCTCTAATGAAGAGCATTGATAAGCCGTTCCGTCTTGTGGGAAGAGGAAGAGAAGAAAGAATATTAGATTAGAGAAGGCTCACCGAGATAATCATCGACCTTGTTTTCTTGACATTTCTTGAGGAAATAGAGCTGCCTTCGCAAGTTCAGCACCTGCAATAGTCAAGTATGAGAAATCTGCAAAGCAGGTTCTTTAGATAAGTCTTAGATGATGGTAGTAACAATAGACACAAGATACTCGCAGCTGCAAAATTTATAGATTACTTTGTTCCATGGTCCCTTGAATTTAAATAGGTTGTTAACAAGTATTATCAGATTTAGTATGAAGAGTTGTTTGTAGAAAGAGTTTTGGTTTATGATAAATGAAAGGCTTGGAGTTTCCTTTTTAAGCTATGCAGGGTAGAAATGTGAGTGTTTGTAGAGGAATGAGTATTTCTAGAGGTGTGATCTAAGAAACCGTAGCGACTAGTTAAATATACGATTATTGTAGCCCTTTTCAGTGTTGGATTTTCTAGGGTGTCCGTGTCTGACACTGAAAATGAGCATGTCTAAGCTACATAGATTCTAAACTTTCAAAATAATACTTGCAAGTTGCATCTTCTAAAAGGATATTGGGGTATTCTCTGAATGTTTTGATTAGGGATATCCTGATCTTAATAATGTGATACAGTCATCAAATTTTTAGACAGACTGGTTACATCATACATATGAATCCTTTCATGTCTATTTGTTGAAAGTATGCATTCCCATGTTTACTTCTGCTTTTTTTTTTTTGTGAATGATCGCCAATTTTATTTGGAGACCGAGATGGTTAAAATACAAAGAAAGAGATACAATAATGATAGCAACAACAGAAACAAGGATAAATTATGGGGAGAGAGAATCAAGAAGGGCCAAAGCCTCTTTCAACACTCCTAATCAAGCTAGACTGTCAGCCACCTCGTTTGCCGATTGATGCACATGCTTAAAGGAAAGAGCCATAGTTCTAGAGCAATCTGACACCTCATCGAAGTATTTATCAAACCTCTATGGGTTCTTATGGGATCCTCGAAGCCACTTGATGACGTTTAAGGAATCTCCTTCCGCTGCCCCATCATCCACCCCTTTTGACGCCAAAAGTTTGATACCTTGATGAGAAGCACGACATTCCCTTGTTTACTTATTGAAGGTATGTAGTCTGAACTTTAATGGGTTCTTCACGGAATCCGGGGCCTGCTGATGTGGGTAGAATTTTTAGAGATGACTTGAGACATGAGGAGGGCTTTCTCTGGCCCCATTGTCTTTGTCAATATGAATGAAGCTGAAGTGAGTGCGCTGCTCACCGGTCGGGTCTCTAGATTCAACGATAACCTTGAGATTGAGGGTGACTCAGAATGTTATTCAGTGGGCAACCTCGTAGAGTAAATAGTTGTGGAGGTTTTGAAACTACATCAATGAGATCATTGATATGTGTAAAGAGAAAAATTGATCCTTCAAGCACATTTTCAGTGAGCGCTAACGAGGTTGCTCATTCGTTCCCTAAGGACCTACCAAACTTGTTGAGGGGCAACCTCTGCCACTCTTGTACATTCTTGCTTCCTTGTTTCTTGTTTTCTGCTTCTTTTCAATAAAGTTTCAGTTACCCCTTTTCAAAAATGTATTATATATGGCTCCCACGCTTCACGTGTAAGTTTTTCATTTTTTGGGTAAACAAGTGGGTTTATTCCTCACAATAAATTTATAGAAATTGATTTATTCTGTTCCTTTTCTATTGTTTGTCAAGCAGTAGATCTTCCACACTTGTTCAAATAATCCCTAACAAAACAAACTATGCAAACATAAACATGTTACAATGGATAGTTCTTGTATAGTTTGCATACATATATTTTAGGTTCAAACATTATTCAACTGAAGCAGCAATTGATAATATTTCCTTTTGTAATAGTTGAATTCTCAAAGAGCGACAGAAAAGAAATGTTGTAGCAACAAGGAAAGAAACAAATAGTCTATCTCCTCTTGAAGCATAATGGGAAGACTTTCAGTTGAAACAAGGCCTTGAATTTCTGCCAATAGCTTCTCTTCTTTGATACCAGACCACGTATGTGGAGGCAACGCCATTAACAAAACTGTTAGAACATCATTCCTTGCTGGATGTATCCCAACAGAACTTGTCAAACCAGAACAATAGAAAGTACCCGGATTTGTTTGAGATACAGGAACCAACATATCAACCCCTTCCTCATTGCCACCTGTCACCACCGTCCCCGAGACAACTGTCTTTGGTGTGTCACCATTAGCCCTAAAGCATTTCACACATATCACCTTATAACTACAAACCCTTTAGCATCACCGAGCTTTCCTGTCAACAACTCTGCTCTCGGCAACAAACATTCGCTGTGATTTCAGGTAAAGTATCTTTGTTGCTTAAAGATGGAAAGTTTATGCAACGACTAAATAGTTCGGTCTCGTGTACTTGTTGCAACACCTCTTCCTGAAACCCAAAGGATTTAGATAAGGAAACTATGAGTATGACATGCCATTTCAGGGTCATCAGAAAAAAGAAAAAAAACATGATGGGTTTAGGAGATGTACAAGACCTTAGCAGAAAGCCTATCTTCCTCCTCTTTGCTTAAACTCAACCCAATTTCCTATTGTCTCCTAACTTCTGCAACCCAATTAATGAACTCTCCTGCACCAATGGGTAGGGATGTAAACAAAGTGGAGAGAACTTTCTGGACATTGTTTATGTTCTCTGACTTCAAAATAGAGCGCAACTACCGCATTTTTAGAGGAAGGGAGCGGGGCTGGTCAAAGGTGATCTTCGACATTAAACTCACCATCATAAGCTGGGCCAAAGCAAGAGGTGGCATTCACTATTCCTCTGGGGATTTGATTAGAAATTGGGCGGTGGTGATCTCCAAGCGGAAAGCGGTGTTTCAGATACTGCCTCAATGGAAACCTCCCCCTTTGGGATGGTTTAAACTTAATTTCGACGGCAGTTCTCGTGATAACCCCGGAAGGGCTGGTATCGGGGGTGTTATCCGGGACCATTTTGCGAATTTCTTTATGACTTTCTCAGGGCCACTGGGGGACTGCGACGCGAATGAAGTAGAGGTGTCGGCTCTCTTGTTTGGTTTGCAGTGGTACGCCCAGAATGACCTCGGACCCCTCATTGCTAAAGGAGACTCATCTAATACCATTGCGTGGGCCGGTAACAAACCTTGTGGCCCTTGGCGTCTTGCTTTCAAGATAGATGAGATCAGGGATTTGGTGGCATCTATTCGACCTGTGCTCAAGCATACTCATAGATCGGGTAATGATATTGCGGATGGGCTTGCCAAGATTGGGGTGGATCGCGACTCTTTGCTACTCTCCTCTAGTACAGTGTTGTAAATATTTTTTCGGGTTTTTGTGGCCCTCTTATGGGTGGGCCTTTTCGGTTTGTCATTGTTGATCTTGGGGATGTCTCGTCCCTTTGTACTCTCTCTCTGATATAATGCAATTTTCGTTACCTCTTCAAAAAAAATAAAATAAGAGGGACATCTTCGATCAAGTAATTTGCGGTAGTGACCCAACTCTCATGTTTACAACTCTGCAGAAAGTTTCAAATTAAACTAGTTGCAGTCCCGTGCGATGCACGGGGCAACCAAAAAGTATGTTCTTGAAATATTTTTTATCTAACTTAATATAGAATACCAAACGTTTAGGTGTAGAATTTTTATAGGTGTAGAATGCGAAAAATTAGTGTAGAATTCCGTTTTTAGATATTTATAAGAGATTTTAGCATGTATTTTCTCTTTAATAGATGAACTTTTGGAATTCCAAAAGTTTAAAAAGGTGTGCAACATCCCCTTCAAGCGTTTTAAAATTTTGGAATGCATGGGGACGCAGATAGCCAGAAAGTAATTAAAGTAAAGTGACGTTTGAAATTCCATTCTTGAGTGTAGACCATGAGTTTGTGTTATTTGATTCAATGTTTTAACAAAATACACTGAGAATACATGAATTTTACAGCCCCGCATCTGATCTCTCTCTCTCTCTCTCTCTCTCTCTCTCTCTCTCTCTCTCTATCCTGCATTTTACAGCCCAAGTTTATTATGTATAACTTTTATTATTACTTTCAACTTGACACACTTTTAATAGTGTATCCATGGTTAACAGGGCAAGCCCTTGAGTTTGTCATACCCTTCGCCAAATACAATTAAGCAATGTACATCCAAGTGTGAATGAGCATGTCATAATGCAGATCTCTGGAATTCTTATTATTCTAAGACCAAAAACACCTACTCTTAAGGAGTCCACCTTAAGAAGACGCCAAGAAGTCCCCAAGCTTGAAACAATTTTGGTCATTGCTGAGTAGCTGTTAACAAAACTATAATCCAAACAATGTTTGATGCTTGAAAATTTTTTCGTATCCTTATTTTTTTCTTATCCTAAATCTAGCAGCATGTCTGAACTAATTTAGCACTTTTATAGACTTTATAGTCTCTAATGTTACGATCTTTACCTGAAATCCTTAACATAGAAGGCCCACTCTTAGGCTTGTGTCCAATATGCAGTTGTTGGACTCACAATCGGTTCTCCAAATCTAAAGCAAACAGGGCCTTATAGTTTAGGCTAAAGTTATTCCTAACTTTCTTTTCATAGGGGTAGAATGAAGAGCCGTTTATTACCAATATCATAATCTTAGCATGAAAGGCCAAGATGATAGATACAGCAAGAAAAAGAGAGATGCTAGGAGACATTGTTGTCAAGGAAGTTAAAAACAAAAATGATTTTCTTTGAAGGCATTTACTATGCACAAACTATCTGTGCCACTCGCTGTATTCCAGTCGGCATCGCAGTGAAAACCCTCGACTGTGATTCTCTATGGGGAAGCTACAACTGCCAACTCTTATAATGAACCTATATTGCCTGAGAAACAAAATGCATGTTAGGAAACAGAGTATGGAACAGGCATACAGATAAAAAAAATCACATCTTGATAGTCATCCGTGGAGGAAACCTCTTAGAGTAGGCTTTCAAATCTGATAGGTACGATGTCATGGACGGCTGGTGGGAGAGAGAAGAAAAGGAATAGAAATTCTCGCATACGGGCTGAGGCATTATATGGCAAATATATATAAATCGATAGTAATGATCATAAAACCAAAAGAGTCTGTTACCTTTAGGCGACAAAATGGAATGAAATTAATAATGGCAATAAAATCTGCAAATTCAATTCAATTTAGTAGGACGCAAACACAAATTAATAGCCAAATTATTCAATTTATAATATATGGGTTAGAGGGGGGCTGCCACGTGGCACCACCACAGCTCAGAGGATTCCGCTTTACTTATATATATATATATGTGATGTGTTAGTTCAATGACGACTTATCACCACCATATGCCATTTAATGATTTCTCGTCAATGACCACTTCAAGGAGACCATACAGATGAAAATATCATGTCAACTAAAGATAGTACCTCATACATATAACAATTAGAAATTATTATTTTACCCAAGTATTGAAATTTCGGTCTCGGTTTTGATTTCGACCTCAGCCGAAAACAAAATTTCGGTGAAAACTTTGGCGGCAAGTTTGGTTTCGGTTTAAATTTCGGTAAAAATGTTATAATTTCGGTCGAAATTTCTATATTTTGGCCAAAAATTAAAACCATGATTTTACCTTATACAGGCCAAATTGCTGCTTACCCAATTTGATTTCAGCAGCTCTCTTTCCATGTCATTATTACATCTACGGTAGTTTTACACCAATATGACCATCAATGTCGAGAGGCAGAGTTAAAGGTGCACATGACTGAAGAATCCGTAAATTATTGCTTCATAACTAAAAAGGTGTGAATTTTCACATGTAAATCTTGAAGAAATTACAATCCCTTAATATGTGTTTTGTGGAAAGAGAAGATAACCCTGCCATAAATCTCCGACTGGCAAGGGATTATCTCTTACATTTCTAAAATACAGCATGAAAAAAAAAAAAAAGATCAGGTGGACTAATAGTAATGCCAGCTAGCTTTCAGCTCTTAACCCTGGATAATGAATTAATTTTTTTTTTAATGGCAGATAATGAATTAAATTTTGTGTAAATAATGCAGCCAGAATTACCAGGGTATAAAGCAGAGATGGTGATTTCTGAAGCCTTGAAATAAGCATCAACCTGAAAAATGATTGAGGGAGTAGAATTTGAAAATAAGCAACAAAAAGTTAGTCATGTTCTAGGCAAAACTCCAAACTTCTACAGATATCCAAAAAATAGATAGGATCTTGAAGATATAACCATTTAGAAAGAGACAAGGAAAAAGCAGATAGCAGATAGCAGATAGCAGAGAGAGAAGTTGCAAACTGCAGAACACAATTCACTTCAATAATAGAGGGTTGGTGTGATCCAGAGAAAGGAAATATAAGCAACGTGTTAAATTTCGGTTTCGGTACTGATTTCGGACCCCACCGAAATCCGAAATTTCGGCCAAAATTTTGTAATCTTTCTTTAAAAAAAAAAAAACATTTTCCCAAATTTCGGCCTAAATTTGGGATTTCGCCAAATTTCGGTTTCGGTCTCCACCGAAATCCTAAATTTCAGTCCAAAATATCGGATTTCGGCTGAAATTTAAAACCATGAATATAAGATAGCGGGGAAAAGAGAAGAAAAAGGGGAAGAGAATAAGAGTAAAAGAAGGGAAGACCATATTTTCCCCTTAGAGCTTGTAGGATTTTTATTTCCATGTTATTTAGTTTATAGGATTTTTATTTTCAGGTTTTAGTTTTTACGAATTTTATTTTCCATGTTATTTTATTTCAAGGTATTTTAATTGGCTATATATAAGCCTCTTGTATTAGGGTTTTCAGAGATTTTGTAGGAGCTAATATGACCTTTTAACATTTAGGAAAAAGAAGAGGAAAACTATAACCGCAATCACATTGACCATTCTCTCCGTTCTCTCCGTCCCTTCATCGTCATCTTCTACTTTCATCTTCTCTTTCCTTCTTCTTCTTTTTTAACTTGGTATCAAACCACCAATCAAAGTCCGAAAGAAGGGCCTGTGCCTCCGCTTCATTGGAATCACACACCCATGCAGGTCCCGAGTATGCTTTTGACTACTTCACTTTGATGGCCTCAAAATACGCCTCCCACTCCAGCTGGCCTGGGCTCCCTCTTGAGCTACCGCTGAAGTTCGATTTTCTGCGTTCTTGGGTGGTTTTGTGCCAGGCGATCCATCAAAGATAATCGCTTTCCAATTCCCAATTATATTTAGAGTGGGTAGTGGTATAATCATGTTATCGTTCCTTGCAGCCCAATGAATTAGCTTAATTTTCATCTCCATGATTGACTTTCCAATCGGATTACAATTATCTTGGAATATCCTACGGTTTCTTTATGACCAGTCTTTTACACCAGAGGGGGTTGTCCTGTGTATAAAACACGGACGAATATATCATTTCCCATTTCATAAATTTATTGCAGGGCCACCTAGAAACAATAATGTAATGTTCAAATTCCAAAACAGAATTATAATTTAAAAAGAGAAAACTGTTGGTGCGCTTAAGCTCACCATTTTTTTTTATTATAACGCCTCCCATTCGTTTAAATGTGTGGGTCCCGCTTAAGCACACGAATGGGAAGCGTTATAACAACTTAAGCACACCTATGAATATAAACCACACAGAGCGGAGGGTTAAATCATCTTATGGAGAAGATTTTAAGGGCATGCCGCATGACTTATATATTTATATTTATATTAGTTGGGGCCCACCGAATGAACAGTTCAGATGAACCCAATGTGTAGGGCCAACTGTCCCACGTAGCTATTACAGCTTAACCGTATACCGGGCTAAGCTACACTTTCTCAATATAAACAAATTAACCTCTTATAGTCCCGTATTTTTTCAAATGTACGGTAAGGAGAGCATCATAGGATGATCCAAACCGTCCATGAGATGGAACACAGCTTAAATAGGTTGTTATCCAAAAATCATCTCCATAGGATGATTCCAACTCTCCGATCTATAGAGGAACTGCATATTATAGAAACCTCTATAGATCGGAGGGCTAGGATCATCCTATAGAAATGGATTTTGGGGAACAACCTATTTAAGCTGTATCCCATCTTATGGACGGTTTGGATCATCCTATGATGTCGTCCGTATAGTACCTTTTTTAAAATACGGGACTATAAGGGCTTATACCATATAAAAACTCATTGAAAACAGTAGGAACATGCCTTCAAGCCGTGAAGGCGTCTTTCCCGTCTTTTAGTCTGAATAAATAAGGTGGCCCTTTTTCTAATGGTATGATTACTGCCACGTGTCGGTCCCATAACACGGTTTGGCGGGGCCCACATAAGAGAGTTTCTAAGTCGGGAAAAGAAAGAAACAAGGTCTGGCGCCGTTCGTATAATTCCTGGTACGAAAGCACGCGACGGCGGCCACAGACTCTGTTTCCAGACTTCAGCCGGCTTCTAGCTTGCCACGTCAGCTCCTCTTTGTCACGCGTCCCGACACGAATTAACCGCCTGGGAATTTCTGCTTAATCTTCGAATGGTTTCCATAGGGGAACCATCGATCGTGACCGTTCGTTCTTCCATCGCCACTGAAAGACTGCTCGACATTTAAGAGGTCCCGTATATCTGAAACCCCTTTCCTGTAAGACTGAGCATTTGTGGTGGTCCCCACACCACTGGAGGAAAAAATCATGCAGAAACGAACTCCATGCTTTAGGAGGAGGACGGCAATACCCTTTTCGTATGTGTACTTTTCCAGTTAGTAAAAGACTAAAATACCCTTTCATCTGATGATAAATCTCAGATCGTAAACGCCCCTACATTAGTTTTAAATCAGAAGTTTTTATTGTTATATTCTAAGGTTAATTTTGTCATTTTAAAGTATTTTTTTTGGAAACTACAGAAACAAACTAAAAAGCTTAGCCTTTCATAGAAAATTACAAAGTTCAGCATAAGAAAATGAGTATCCCATGTTACATGAATTTATATGATGTGTGTGTGAGAGTGAAGTCCATTATTTTTCAAATATGTATAGTGGGCCCCGCTTAGCAGAAAGATCCAATCCGTTCATCTGTTTGGCCAAAACATAAATAGTCTGCACCACAGAAATCATTTCCATTGCATGATCCTAACCCTCCGATCTCTAGAGGGATTCCAGGTTATTGAAACCTAATACAGATTGGATAGCTAGGAGATGATTTACGGGCTAAACTGTAGTAACCGTGGGGCCCACAAGCAAGGCTCGTGTGATTCGTGTGAAGAAAGGAAACATCGAAGTACAACGAAGCAATGAAAACCAAGATATATCAAATAAACAAATAAAAAGTATTCAGCGGGTCCCACCTGGCAGGTGTAGTTTGCCTTTTACCTTTTTGAAGGAATAATGGCATTTTGGTAATAGTGACCCCGCCGCACTTGCCAGTAAACAAATACCTTTTTGAGAGAATAATAGCTTCTTTCTTCACCTTCTTCACGACAACCATTTCCATCTTCTTCCTCCAGTTTCCTCTCTGTTTTCTTTTCCTTTCTCTTTCATTCCTCCAAAACTAAGTAAGAAAAATGAGTTTTCCACTTTCTAAAATCTCTATCCTTTTCTTCTTCCTTTCCCTCTCCCTCATCTCTTCCCAACCAAACACTCTCAGCTCAAACGAGCAAGAATCAGTCTACCGAGTTCTCGACTCAATAAACTCGGCGATTAATTGGCGATCTCTCTTCCCCGATGACCTCTGCCTCTCCGCCCCACACGGAATCGTCTGCGATTATTTCCCAGACGACAACTACATTAACCCCCACATCGTCGAGTTAAACTTCGGCTACGTCTCAGACTACTCCTCTAACCCTCCATGTGGGCCAAATTCCTCTTTTACCCCTAGCCTAACCTCCTTCCCTTTTCTCCGTAAACTCTTCTTCTACAAATGCTTTACCGGAAAACAAATCACCCTCCCGGGGTATTTTCGTAATCTGGGTTCTTCTCTAGAAGAACTAATCTTCATTGAGAACCCATCTCTTGTAGGAAGTCTCAATGGCAGGATCGGTAATTTCACACGTTTACGGAGGCTCGTTCTGTCAGGAACTGGGATTTTTTATTCCATTCCTCATTCCTTCGGAGCCCTACCGGAGCTCGAGCAGTTGGTCATGACCAGAAACCGTCTCTCCGGCGGGATTCCGGCGGGTTTGGGAAATCTGAAGAAATTGAAAATCCTTGATTTGAGCTACAACGAGCTTGAAGGAGAAATCCCGGGAAATTTTGGAGAAATCTCAGGGCTTCTGAAATTGGATTTGGGTTTTAATCGATTAGAAGGAAAAATCCCAAATCAGTTAGTGGGTTTGAAGAATTTGGAGTTTTTGGATTTGAGTTTTAACCGTTTTGGGAATTTCGGAATCCCGGTTTTTCTTGCGGAAATGAGGAATTTGAAGGAGGTTTATTTGAGTGGGAATGAATTAGGAGGTCAGATTCCGGAAATATGGGAGAAGCTTGGGGGTATTTTGGGGATAGGAATGTCGGGGTTAGGGCTTGTTGGTAATATTCCACCTTCGATGGGGGTATTTTTGAGAAATTTATGCTATTTACGGTTAGATAACAACATGCTTGAAGGGAGCTTGCCGAAAGAATTAGGGTTTTTGGATTCTGTGAAGGAAATGAATTTGGAGAATAATAAGTTGAGTGGGAGGATTCCATTTTCTGATAAATTTTCTGCTAAAGTTGGAGGAAAACTAAAGTTGGGTGGAAATCCAAATCTGTGCGTTGATTCATTTAAGAATGATGGTGGTGTGCTTAGTGATTTGAGGGTCTGCGAAAAACCGGTAATTCCTAAGGCTGTTTTTCTCTCTGTTGGATCATCTCTACGGCCTAAGTTTTTCTGTTTTTTTTTTTTTTTTTTCCATGTTGGTTTACTTTTATTAGAGGTTAGGAATTAAAAGGAAATAGTAATATGAGAATAGAAAGGGTTAGAGAATGTATTTGTCTAGGATGATAAATATATACTTTTTTTTATTTTCCTTTTTTTATGGTGGGAGAACGTTGTACATCTGGAAGAATGAGAATTTTCCTCATTGATTTTTCATTTTACTGATATTGGCACTCCCATGTTTTGATAAATGCACTAACTCATCCTGTCTTTTATTACTCTTATGAAGCCAATTGAAAAAGTGAAGACAAGTTGAGTTTGTGCAGTGACTAAATCATGGTTGCTTGTCATTGTAATTGTACTGCAGGGCCCCCACCTAAATGACATTATCTGTTTTGTTTGGATTTGTTGAACTTTGGTGGGCCCACCTACAAATGCTCTTTTTGCAAATGGGCCTCTGCGTAAATTTCAAGAACTTGAATTTTGAAAGGCATTTTTTATAAATTTGAATATAAGTTGTGTAAATTAGAAAAAAATTCAATCCCTATTTTCCTATTTGGATTTTTCATCAACTAACCATACAAATCTAGTAGGTGAGTGTTGGGGGACAAAATATAACATCCAGATGGAAATTTCAACTGGGTTCTTTACCAACCATTGATTTATCAACATTTCACATCAGATCCCTTCTTCCACTGTTTTTAACGGTTGATTTTGCTCGTTGCTCTTCACGTCCGGATCTGAGAAATTAGAAGCTAGAGCTTTTGATCTAGATGATCTTGATGACCCGCCACCCGATGACGATCCTGATCCCTTCTTCTTTCGCCGCGAATGTTTTGGGAGTCCAGGCGAGTCAGTGCCCCCTTTTTTTGGCGAGTCGGTACCCCCGTGACCCAAACGATGGTGACCCAAATGATGGTGTCGCCGCGTCGGCATGTCCAAGTGCTCCCTAGTTGGGGATTCAATAGGTGGATCACCTGATGATTGGTCGCGTCTTGAGGTTCTCGGCCGAGTTGGGGAGTCAATAGGTGGATCGGCCGATGATGATTGGTGGCGTCTCGAGGTTCTTGTCTTTGGCATATCGGGCAACTCCGGGGGCTTCTCCTTACCTTCTCCCATCATATTTAGAGTCGCCGATGAAATTCCAGTTGTTGTCTTGAACTCATTCATCTGCATCAGAAAATAATCACTCAAAAAAAGAACTATTATCACTTCAACAAGTTCTTCTAATTTAGAGTATGGTGAGGTTGGTTGTACAAAAGCCCAGCTGGCTCAGGGGTTTTGCTTTGGTGTTGGGTGTCATGTCATTAAAAACATGTGGTTGGTTGTCAATGTAGCATTGAAATTCCGTAAAACTACTAAGAATGTCTTTTGCTTGTCTGGTGACTTGTCATGCCAGCAAATTCCCCACAAAATTCAAGCAATTTTTGGCAATTTTGTTGGGAATGATGCTCTCTCCCGCTCTCTATATATATATTTATTGGTAATGACACCTCCTATAACTACTCTGCGAGGTTGAAAACCAATCACTACTTACCACTATTTTATGATATAACTACAAGGTAACAAGGCTTGTCTCCCCCCTGTTGATTACTTACACCACTACTCTACTACAAGGCAACTACCTGCAACCAAACTGACCCAACTTGGAATATTGAGCAAGTGATAGGAGCCACATCTAATCATATGGTGCATGTTATGAGCAATAGTCACATATCTCATCTTTACTAATTCTACACTATACGTTAGATTGTTCCGTTCCATGTAATTGATTATACATTCTTAGAAAAATTAAAGAAAAGTCTTACCCAACTTGGAGGATTTACAGAAGGGCCATCCCATCCTATGTGGGCGACATGCTTTACATCTGTGGGGTAGCCGATCTGCATCTCTTGCTCTTTGTAATTTGGTTCTGCGACCAAATTAAACAAAATAAAATCAGTCTTTAATTAGGAAAATTAAGTTATTTCTATAATTTTCAAGGCCTAACCCACAAAGTCCCTACTGTTTTGGATTTTGAGAATTGATTTTTAGTCCAAAACTGATTGTTGTAGTCAAATTAAACATAATTTTGAGCCCATACCATATGTCCATGTATGGAATTGTATGAAAAATATTTCTACCAAAATTTTATTTTCCTAGGATTTTTTTTCCTTTCCACAATTTAGAGGGAAATGATAGGTTTATGGCTTACTTAGAAAGATAACATCATGAGTTGGAAGTCCCTCTAAATAAAACTTGAACCGTGCAAGTTATTTTTTTCATGTATTTCAAATAACTGAAAATCAAGGAAGATTGGGAAAAAAAATTCCTTTCTAAACTTTTCCAAAAATTTCCTGCAATCCAAACAGAGCGTATGGATAAGTACTGTCTTTTCCAGTGGCAGAAATCAATGGTTCCCATGGAAAACACAAACATATCTATCACATTATAGTTGGGTCTCACGAAACTCTTCCAACTAAAATAGTGAAGCACTGTATTTGTATAGTTTTTTCCAAAGAGGATGAGGCCAGGGAGTCTTATATTGGGTTTTTTTTCCCCTCAAAACCCATTGCAGGGCTTATGAGTGGGCTTGGGCTAGAATTATTTTTTTTTATAAAGGATTATCAGTAACAAATTAACGAACCAAATATTTGTGAAATGTATCTCAGGCCTTTTAGTAGGCCCTTCACTTTCGTCGACATTTGGGGCAGAAGGATAGGCTGTTTGATCCACAATGCATCCAAAGAAGGAGTCCGTTGTCTACGAAACAGTGATCCTGGAATTTGGAAATTCAGAAAAGAAACAAAAAAAACATGAAAGAAAAAATAGAAAGAAAAAAAAAAGCAGAGAAAGAGAGAAAGATGGGTCAAAAGTGGAATAAGCCCAACAATAATGTTATCCCCTTGGATAAGGAGCTCACCCTTAAAAGCTAGCTGTTAAGGGTAGGGTGCCCTAGTCCTTATAAGCCCTTCCACATCCATTCACTCTTTCCGGGATCTTGCCCGAAGACTTTTTCTCCCATGACTTTGAAGGTGCATAGGCTTACCACACCTCTGATACCACTTGTTGGGACCTGGGTAGAACTCACCCTTAGAAGCTAGCCATTAAGGGGAGGATGCCCAAGTCCTTATAAGCCATTCAACATCCCTTCATTCTTTTTTTTATGATTTGGGATCATTGCTTTTGCATGGAACCCCCAACGAATAAGTTTACCTTGAAATTATCTTGCTACTTTGTTTTATTAAAAATATAATCCAAGAACAAATGACGATCGAACAAAGGATGGTTAGTCCATTGAAGGATAAACCCCGGATTGCAATCCCCATGGTGAGCAACCTCATTATGCAGGCGGGATTAATTTAACTGCTCTATTTTCTTATTTTCATGTATCCATCAAGATACAAATATAACAAGGTTGATGATAAATCCTCACGCCCTATAGGATAATTCGCACCCCTTTAACGTGAATTGGCGTTAAAAAAAAAAAACATTACAGTCTGCCACATACCCTCCTTTAAAGGGGTGCGAATTATTCTACAGTGGGTGCGAATTTATCATCGCCCTATAACGATTACCATAACATCTTAATTATGTATAAATATGGCACACCCTCTTTTAAAGGGGTGCGAATTATTCTACAGTGGGTGCAAATTTATCATCGCCCTATAACGATTACCATAACATCTTAATTATGTATAAATATGGAAGAAAACTAAAATATAGCATATAATCATAAATACTCCTTTTATATTAGTGTCATTCTCTTTATTTTTATGTATTTCTAATAGTAGAGAATGGTAATCACATATAAAATAGAAAAAATCCAACTAATTATTAAAATTTAGGGATGTAAAAAAGAATTTGACAAGAATAAGAAATTCCAATCACAATAATTCCTTTGAAACCTTCAACTCTTTACGTGAAATATCTGAAAATTCCATCAATTTCCACTGACATGGAGATTCTATGTTGTCAAAAGAATTATCAAAAACATTTTGCTAAGAAAACAAGAAAAAATAAATTAAAAGAAACAAACAAAAGCATAATTAAAATAGATTTGCCACATATCACGTGGCCAAATCGCTTTCACCATCTAATCTAATAAAGCGAATGAAAGCAAAAACAGAGCTGAGTCCCTGAATTTTCCCTTTTTTCCACTGAGCCCATGTGTTATGGTCCTCCTCCTAACGAGTTCCATCAGCTGGAGCTTTTGCTGTATTGGTTAGGTACCTAACACTGTTTCTCTTTATATAAAATGGTCGTAAAACAAATCTTATGCCCATTTTAAGTGGAAAATGGGTGTGAAATTTGTTTTATACCCATTTAATGTCACGAAGCCAAAAGAAAATATTTTTTTTTTGGGGAAGACGCACCTTCCGCACCAGATTTTCCTCCTCGCTTCGAAATTTCGGACTCGTTTGACTCCAAATCTATTTTACCGACTGAACCTGATTTTCCACTTTTCTTTGAATTTTTGGGCTCCTTCGCTTCTGAATCTATTTTATGTTTTCCGACCGCCCCCACATGATTCAACTCAGTAGACATGGTCCCATTCGTCACAATTCTCCTCCAGAGAAGAGGGGAAGAAATGGAAAGGCTAATCCTTGAAAAGTCCCATTTTTTTTATTTAGTTTCTGTCCACCCTCTAATATGAACAAGAAGATTAGAAAAAAAGGGGGGGTGAATTAGATTGGCAAATGTTCAAAGACGAGTTTGCGATGGTCCTAATGCAACAGGGTGTCCATTGTGGGCAGAGAGTACTTGAAAACCGCATAGGATCCGATTTATCTGTAAAATTTGGGTGGAAAATAAAAGGGTGGAGCGAATTAACGGCTTGAAATTCGAAATTTCAGTCCGAGGATTTTTTTATGGGGTGCTTAACAGCTCATATGCGATAAGCGCGGGTAGAAACGGTTATAAGGTTTTGAAAGGGGGGGGGGGGGGGGTTGGTTTGAGCGTTTGGTGTGAAAAGGTCAAGTGGCTTCGGTTGCATGTTATATTTTTTAATCTGATTTTACGGCAAAATGTTTGTTCTAATTTGAAACAAAGAAAATGACTAAACTAACCCTCACTATGTTAAGGGCAAACCAGTTTCTTTTGGATAAAATAGGGAAAAGGGTGATTAATTTTGACTACTTCAAAACTCTCTCCCTCTCTCTCTCTCTCATGCCCCCAAACCTACTTTCTCCTCCACAAAACCAGAGTAAGGTATGAGTTTTAGAATCTCCACTCGAATCAAAATCAAAAAGTCATAAAATAGTGAAAGTTTGATATGGATCAATATGATAAATCTTACCAAGATGTGATGTGATCAAGGTCAGGCTATGATAAGAAGTGTATTAATCATATTCCTCTCACCTGAAAAAAAAACCAAATCAAGTTAAAGTAATTGCGACCCAGATCGAGAAATCAATAATGAACATATATCTCTTTTTGTGTTCTTAGCTACCCTCGTTCTCCGCTACTTCCAAATAACTCTAACCACCCAATTCTGGCTTCAAATGTAGTACAGCTAAGAAAAATCATTGTGCAAAATGAACAAAAAGATCCGCAAGTACAAAACATGCCACTGACTTTCACAAACATTCGTTGTCTGGGGCAGGAAGAAAAAAATGCAATCTAGCGTCGATCCTCTTCCAATATCGTAATTTGCCAAAGTCCATTATAATCCATAAGTTTTTCATCATTGCTGCCTGACTGCAATCCCCAGTCTCTGTTGGATCAATATCCCATTCACAAATTTTCCATACCAATAGACACTAATGGCAAACCCGCAGTTGTTATTTTATGACACCCACCTGTTGATGTGTACCTCTCTCTCTCTCTCTCTATCTCAAATCTTAAGGAGCCTTCCTCCATCTGACATTGAGGGAGATTATGAATTTGCTGATATGTGTTATGCATTGGAATAATTTGGGAAAGTGCCTCCCAAATCAAAGAGATATATTATGCATCTGATCATTAGACTCAGTTCAACAATGCATGGGCAGTTAAATCGTTGAGTTGAGATTAGAGATAATTCACAAATCAAAGATATTTAATTCTCAAATCACTCCTAATTCCTTCAATAAAATCTGAATGGGAAAATGCCATTAGACATAATTTGCAAATGGATGAGCAGCTAATTCGTTGAGATTAGGCTTGCCACAATTAACATCAAAGCCATAAACTAGTTGGTTGACATGATATTCGGAGTTCCTTTTCTGTTTTTCAATGCATCTGCGAATTTGTTGATTTGCAGTGCAAAATAAGTGATTCTTCTAGTAAAGTAGCATGAACATATGTAATAGAAAACAACTTCCCAGGCTCCATTGATACTCAAATCACTCCAAGTTCCGCCTAAGTAGAGTACATAGAAAATATAATAAGTTTCTCCAAGCCAACTGAACTGCACAATGCACTATCAAAAACCTTCAACAACAAAAGAAACAATTACAGTTCTCTCATTGAATTAAAAACCTTGAAACCCAGAAGAAATATTTTCAACTTTGGTACTATGATAGAATGTTACCTAACTTCCCTCTCATAGTGCTAAAGTACAAAAGTTTCATCAAACATCAAGGATGGGGAATTTGAACATCTATATGTAGTATAGGCATGGACAAGACATGCATAAATAGCAAATTTACACACGTTTAACATTGCTAAATCTGTAGCCCTGCCAGGAAAAGAGAAGAGCTGAACTTTTGGCTGATTTTGGGCGAGAAGTCATCGACTTGCTGCGTGATCATTGATGGGGAATTTGAACCAACCGGAAGATTGTTTTCCAGTGAACTAAATGGAAGATGATTTGGCTGTTGGATAACCTTCTTGTTCGGACGCAAGCAAGCAAGACGTACACTTAGTTGGTTATTACAAATGGGTAGTTTGCTTGCTTGAATTGTCTCTTCCTTCTCTTTCACTACGGGAGCTCCAGTAGGGTCCTGTAGATAGAAACAACAGACAAGAATAAAACAATGAAATATAATCAAACTGCACTATGTAATTTCAGTTGGACTAGCACATACTTGTTCACACACATGCATTGCATTTTAGCTTTAATAAAATACTCATGGATATTACACCATGCATACTTCTCACATGTGTGAAAATATATAGATTTTTGTCTTTGGTATTGAATCTTTAGTTTTCTGTAGGCTAAAATTGATTTGTGGGAGAAAACTAATGCTCTAATATAAGACAAAATGATACTACACCTAATGCTCTAATATCTGAACTTGCCTAATTGACAGTTCTTGGCAAGTTAAGCTCACGGTTTGTATTTCCCAAGTAGGAGCCCCTGGAAAATTCAGTTCAAAATTCACCGGGGTCCGCTTTCATGGTTTTGTGACTGTCAGTCAAGTTCTTGCCAGCGATTTACTTGATGCATGGGTCAGTGCATCCGCTTTTTAACACTTACAAGTGCATAACAATATTATATAATCATATAGATTACCAAACTACAGTTATGTATAAAAGTATTATAGATAGGGCTGCCATAGACATGCTTAAAATTAGGCATGACATCTGTGTCACTTTGTCACATATGCAGAAATGTAAAAGCAAATCAAAAAAGACAAATTGACATAGAGAAAAACTTTAATTTCATGGGTCTGATTTCCTTACAGATATTGGGATATATACTAAATGTATATATATTCAATTACTCATAAATTACAGTAGTATACCATACTCATAGCATAACTTCTAATACAAATTTTGACTTATGACAAAATAAATAGTTTCTCACATAATTAAAACTATTAAGTTTCAGATATTAAAGCATTAAGTGTATTACTTATAGCAGATATGTGAAATATAATACAACAATATATTATTAAATTAATACAGTATATAACATTTGAGATATTATAATCCAACCATTAATATATATGATTTACTTATAGTAGCTTGCTAGCTGTATGGCACAAGATATCAGAAATTCCAGTCATTTCAGAGTTGTGAGATGTTCTCACCCTTCCAAAAGACCAGGTAACTAAATCAAATTTAATCCATCATTATAAAAAAAATTAGGAATGCCTCTGTACTTCAATTTCGCCGTTCCCCTTTTTCCTTCAGCCAATGCACTAATGAATACAAGTTATCACAGAGAGTTATGGTAAAAAGCGAACGTACCCCAAGCATTAGAAAAGTGAATGAGTGCCTGCTACTGTCTTCATTGAGACATTTTTCAATCAGTTTCCGCAAATCTGCAAGACTCGAGTCGTTTAGCACCTTCAGCTTTGTAATAAATTTCCCGGGATATTCTTTTGATGCCTCCCATTTCACATACACTTCAATCGATTCGTTTGTCTCTTCGTTGATGGGTCTATTGTTCTCCTTCTGTGCTTGTAGTGTTTCGTAAGAAATGTGTCTTCTGCTCATTGATGGGTCCAATCGAGGGGATGAAAATGGCTCCGGAGGTGCTGAGCTTAAGCTTTCTATATCATTGTGCAATCTGAGTTCTGGCTGAGGAGCAACTTGAATTTGGGACATTTCTTTTGTATTTGGTTCTGCATCAAACTCCTTGGTGAGCTTCATAGGAGACGGTCTAATGTCAGTAGCTTCGGGTCTTTTCTTGGCAGATGTTGGGATTTTAACATGTTGAGCAAGCTCCCTGTGGTTCCCACAAAGCATGAAAATGTTTTGGATTCGTGTTTTCCTTGCTGAGGCTGATTCTTTTGTGTTTTCCAATTCACCTGTGAGTCCCACACTTGTTGGCTTCTCCAATCTATTTCTGCCAAAATCATCTTCCTCCAAATCTCTGCCACAATAACTGGGTTCATGTACAAGATTCCGAGAACCCACAAAGGAACCCATATTAATATCAATCCCCGAATTACGGTCACTAATCCTCGAACTAAGATGCTTTTCTTCTTCTACTACTATTTTCTCCATCTCTTCATCCTCTGTATTCTCTTCATCTTCTCCTTCATCTTCTCTCTCAAAGACAGTACTTAAGCATACCTTTTCACCATATTTTGGTGCAGCAATATCATCATCACCACCTTCGTCCACAGTCCAAAAATTTTGATACAAGTTATTTCTTAAATTTTCAGTTTGATGGAAATCCTTACCAATTTCTTTCACATCATGAACAATTGGTTGCTCATCCATATCCAAGTCCATTGATTTCTCCATTCCACGATCCCCATCTATGTAAATTTCCGACAGTCGTTTCAGAAAATTGCTACCATCCATGTCTGGTAACACTGTCTCGCCATGATTGCGTTTTGAATGACATAACTCAGATTCAATTTCCTCTAACCGTCGCCTCAACATCTCTACCTCCTCCTGCTGTTGTATGATCTTCTCTTCCATTTTTCTCCTCTCTAATTCAACTAACTCATTTGCCATCCGCTGACACTCATGCAACTTTTTCTCTAACTCAAGTTTTAGTTCCCGTGTCCTCTCATTGACCTTCGAGTTGATCTCTTCTTCATTTGGTAGCGATTCCCTTCCTTCCATCAGCTTGAGCTTAGTTCTCAGCTCTGCTACTTCTTCTTCTTTCCTTGAAAGTTCTTTTTGGGCTTTATCACACTCTTTCTCCTTTAGCTTATTCTCCATTTGAAGCTTAAAGATGAACTGGTCCATGGCTGCAATTTTTGACCCTAAAATTACAGATGAGGAATCCTCGGAGTTTATCTTACCCTTAACTGGTGTATGTGTTGCACGAACGATGCACTTTGCCTTGGCGCCGTATTCAAGGGTAGAAATGGTCTTGTGCATTTCTTTAGGATCAGGACTTGCACACAGTATCATAAGAATCTTTGATTTGTCATCCTCAAAAGAATCCTAACCAAGAAAAAGAATAACCAAAATTGATCTTTCAAAATAATCCATCACCAATACTACATGACAACTAACAAGAAATCGACAGAAAAATCAGAGTACCTGAAGAAGCATGGTTAGTTTGCTATCCCTGAATGGAACATGACAATCGCCATTAGCAATGGATTCTACTACTCTTTTCAATGCTATGTTTCCTTGGTTAATTTTAGCTGTCTGCAATAATCAATAGAGAGACATCAATTGGGCATTTAATATTGTAGGTGGAGACATTTAATCAGTTCGTTGAAAGCTTCAAATTTGTTATAGAAAATGCAGTCTAAAGTTAAACTCTAAAAGCACAAATGAAAAAGAAGAAATTACCTGCATTTTTGCCTCAAATCCAGTTTGGCCAGCTTGTTCAATGTTTTCTGAACCTGCCATGTCAACAAGCATCAATCTTCCTCCCACTGAAGGGACGTCCAGGATTATCTGTAGAAGTTCACAAAATGAGATTACAATTGGAAACCTTTAAAAAGTACTGGAAGCCTAGTAAAGCAAGCTAAGCAACAAACCAGACAGTGACTTCGAGAACTTCTATCATTGCAAAGTGTGCTTTTTATGATTCTTCGTTTCTCTACTTTCGCGACTTCTCTTGATATCTTTCCAGCTTCATATCCAGAGATAAAAGTTGCATTCTTTGCCTTTTTCCCCATCACTTCCAGTTTTACCTGCAAACCCGGAGAAAGATGGAAAAAAAAAAGAAACACGGCAAGATTATGGGTACAATGATCGATGCTGTTCTCCTGATTTTAGGAATAGTTGCATTTATAGCTGAAACAGAAGGAGGAAATTATATTGCAGCAATGGAAATTTTATGCCAAAAGAAAAAAGAAAAGAAAACAAAGGAATGACCCAAAATTCAAAATAAAATGTGTTTATGAAGTACTTGTGATGTTTCAGGGGCAACAGGTTCCCGAACCATACTAGCAAGGGAAGCTAAATCCATTACATGTTCATGAGAAAAATCACAATAATAGCCACGCCATATTTTCTTTCAATAAATAGAACCAAATACAACATTTCCCTGGAAGTTAATCCGTTACAAAAGTCGTAGAAATGAAAGTAACGGAAGTACTTGTTGGGATCCAGGAAGAACTCACCCTTAAAAGCTATATGTTAAGGGGAGGGGCGCTCCTAGGTCCTTATATAAGCCCTTCCACATCAGTTGCATTTTTCGATATGGAATCTTTGCTTTCGCATGGAACTCCAACAATCTCCCCCTCCTCCACGGGGAAGCAACGTGGAAACTAAGAGATCTCCATCCCAAGGGATTTTCTCCGTCCTCGAGGGTAAACCGAAGTTACGACACCCCAGCTCTGTTACCACTTGTTGGGACCTAGGTAGAACTCACCCTTAAAAGTTAGTTGTTAAGGGGAGGGTGCCCAAGTCCTTGTAAGCCCTTCGACATTTGTTGCTTTTTCTGATGTGGGATCATTGCTTTGCGTGGAACCCCAACAATTTTTTGCTCTCTCATTCTCTCACTTTGAATCTAAGATCTACGTCTCAAGTAATAGATTTTCTTGTGTGGAGACTGATATGACATCTCCATCACCGTCTGAGTTCTTACATGTAAAAATAGCCTGATCAGAAGTTTTATCCTTCTACTTTTTCCTCTAGTTCTTGCTTGTACATTCTATAGTCTCTTCTCATGTGGCCTTCCTTATGCCAGTGATAACATTTGAATTTGCTACTCTTTTCTCTTGACTTAGATTGAGATTCCTTCCTGAAAGAACTACTGTCTTCTGATGTGGGATCATTGCTTTGGTGGAACTCCAACAATTTTTTGCTCTCTCGTTCTCAAAAACTCTGAATCTTAGATCTAAGTCTCAACTAATAGATTTTCTTGTGTGGAGACTGATAGGACATCTCCATCACCGTCTGAGCTCCCACCTGTAACACTAGCCTGATCAGAAGTTTTATCCTTCTACTCTTCCTCTAGCTCTTGTTATACTTTCTACAGTCTCTCCTCATATGGCCTTCATTGTGCCACTGATAACAATTGAATTTGCTACTCTTTTCTCTCGACTTAGATTGGGATTCCTTCTTAAAAGAACTACTGTCTTTTGACCTTCCTCTCCCTTGATTACTACTTTCCCCTCTTACTATTAAGCCTTCACCTTAGGAATCATCCCTACTTGGTTTCTTACGTATACCATTTTCTAATAACAAAGCAGTGATATCATCTAAAACCAAAGAGTCCTTCCCAAATAATAAAGTAGTAACAAGGTTATCATTTGATGGAGGAAAAGGTCGGAAATCCGCCATCCACCATGACTGGTATGTGTTTTTCAACGTGTTGTGTAAATATGATGATATAATGTGTTTTCTCAAAGTTAATCTCCCAAGATCCGTTGAGTGTTCCTCGTGAGAAACACTCACACCCACTTGATCTAAATCACAAATCTTTGCCCAGGCCACTCAAGGCTAGAATTTTCCTATCACAGATTGGACCAAAGGAGCTCAATTTATAGAGGGGATGGAAGGGGATTAGACCCCTCATCATGCCTATCCTCTAACATTCTCCCGTCATCACTATTAGCAGCCAATGCATTCCGCCACTTCATTATTCCATTTCCGAACTGCTAATTCATTCACAATGTGATCACTGCTATTGATTTTGCATGGCCACATCAACAGTCAAGAATTATCCTAACATTGTTTTCTTCAAGTAGTGAAGAGAATGAGGACGATGACGAATTTCTCGCTTGTATGAGAGGTAAGAGAAAGCTTTGTTATTCTCTTATGTGCAATACAAGAGAGGAAGACAAGAAGGGTTGTGGAAAGAGTGGTTTGGGAATCGATCAAGTGTAGATCGATTGAGAAACCTATTTTAATATTTCTCTGGATCACCCGTGGACATATGATGAGGACAAGGTTTGAGGCTTCTAGCAAGAGGTGAAAAGAAGTGGGGAATTACTTGAAAGGAGGGGAGGTTATAGTTGTAATAAGGCATTAGTAGTGGTTTTATTTGCAATTTTCTCTTGTAGTAGGGATGTAATTTTTATGTGTAGTGGTCACATTTGTAATTTTCTCTTGTAGTATAGGTGTATGTGCATTCCTTTAATAGGAGATGTTCATGTAATTGAGAGATGTAATGAGGCATTCTTGTAATGTGAGTAGTCTAGAGTTGGGCCCCATATAAATAGCTTTTTTTTGAATTTTGGAGGGACTTTTGCTGACATGTGAATTGAAGAACTTGAAACCCTAAATTGGGAGAGGAAAACTATACTTGTAAGAGGAATTTTGGTAGTTGTTAGAAGGGAATTCCTGCCCAAAAAGACGTTCCACTTCTTCTCATATTGAAGTTTCAACTGAGATAAGCTCTCTTTTACTGTTACTTAATTAAAATTCAATAAAATTTCAGTTCATCTCTGTTCTTTGCTCAACTTCTTGTGTTTTCTTTTCATTTTTAGCACAGTTTCTACAATTTCTGCAATTTCCAGCAACATATTGGTTTTAGGACTGTTTTGAGCAGAATTTTCATTCCATTCATTGTTCTTTCTTGTGTTTTGATCTGATCTATAAATTCAAGTATAAATACCACACATCTATGCCTTTGTACCGAACGACGTAGACCAAGTGCTTTCTTTTTGTGTTGCTGTTGTGGATTGTTTTATGTTGCTTTTGATCATGGGTTTTGATCAGTCCTTTGTCCGTTGATTTTGTACAGTACCATGTTTTGTTTTGCAGAAAGAAGAAAAAAAACCAATGTCTTTAAAAGCTTGTTAATCTTTTCTTTGTGTGTGTCTGTTGTGGATTGTTTTATGTTGCTTTTGAGTTTTGATAGTGGGTTTCGATCGGACCTTTGTCCGTTGATTTTCTACTGTACCTTGTTCTGTTTGGCAGAAAGAAGAAGAAAAAAAAACCAATGTCTTTGAAAGCTTGTTAATCCCATTGCGGAATCATTATATTCCAAATGGATACAACAGTGTAACTTTTTGTTCATTAATTTAATCCTTTCTCAGATATAAAAACGTTAATTTATTCATGAACATCATTAGGGACAGTTCTGCAATTGTTCGCACCGAGGGTAACTTAATCAAGATTGTAGGAAATCAATAGAAATATAAGAAACTTTAGAACAGGTATTTATTCATCAAGATGACCTTATCATAAATCCTACTTTTCAAGAATTCCAAACATAAGTATTATACATCAAGCACACTCATGACAGACAAAATCATAAACAAGTTTACCTTAGAAGCATTCCCCTTTGGCCACCCAAGGCCTAGTCCCCCACCACTGTTGCTAGACAGAAGGTCATAAATCTCCTCATTGTATATCTCCAAAACAGTCACTTGCACAAAAGATCCAAACCCCAAACGCCGATCACCCTCAACATCTTCTTCTTCTCCTTCCCCTAAAATATCTCTTAAAGCCCTATAAACAATCCCCGGTTGCTTCGCGCACCCAAACATTGTATGACTCTTCCCCGAACCCGTCGGCCCGTACATCATGATTGTGCATTTTGCTCCCATTTTCACCCCAATTATCCTTGACTCAACAAATCTCTTGTAAAACCCATCAAGATCTTCGTCTTCCGAAACTGAGACCCCATCTAAGCTAAAATCTCTGTAGCCAATATCTGTTCGGACACGAACCGTCTGACCATCAGAAGAAATTTGTAATGCGGAAAAGGGTTTTTCTTTTCGATCTGGGTGGTCGCGGATTCGGCCTATAACTTCGACTGGATGCTCTGTTGGGGGGTTTTCTTTGGCAGCAAAGACGGGGTTTGGTGATGGGTGGGTATTTTTTAGGGTGAGATTTGGGCGATTTTTGGATTGAGGGGTTTTGGATGGTGTTCCTTGGCCTGGGATTGGTTTTGATGATGGAGTACGAGCCATTGAAGAAGACCCAGAAAGGAAATGGAGATCTGATTTTAGAAAAAAAATGTAGTTGTGAGATGAGTTCAGGGTTTATGTTATGAGGATCTTTGAGAGGATATTCTAGGGTTTTTATTATGAAGACTTTGAGGGCAGCTCAGTTGGGATGAGGATGAGTAAAGCGCACAAAGCTGAAATGTAGGAAAAAAAAGAGCAAGAAAGGAGGTGGCAAAAAGAAAGAAACAGAGGTGTGAGAGAAATGGGGAATATGGGCGTTTAAAAAATTTTGAATGAAATATAGCCGTTACGGCTTTTAACGTCTATTTTTGGCAAGTAGCAATAAGTACGGGAGCTCACAAGCGGCTCGGACGTCGCGTGAACGAGTGGCGATTCGGGGTTTATTCCTCGGCAACTAATCGGGAATTTACTATAAAAAATTGGGAAATGATAAATTCGCACTCCCTGTAGGATAATTCGCACTCCTTGACTTTGACTTCAACGCTTTTTGACGTCAAATCACGTTACAGTGGTGCGAATAATACTACAAGGGGTACGAATTTGTCATGACCCAAATAAAATCGGAAACTTTATTGTGTGGAATTTTTTGAGCTACAGAGATTCGCACCCAAATTCGCACTACCATGGTTTGATAATTGCACTAACTCACCTTGTCTTTCGTTTTTTACAAGAGTTTTTTGGGAATAGTAATAACATTTGAAAGCTGGTTAAATAATAAGATAGGTGAGTTAAGGCAATTATCAGTAGCCAATTGTTTGTGATAGCACCAAAACTAGTTCTTAATTTGCAAAGGGGAAGTGATATCAGCGCAACCAAGTTTTAATAATTGCACTAAACAAAGGTCATTGAGGTTGCTGAAAAGCTTTGACAAGCCAATTAAATAAGAAAAGACAAGCTGAGTTAGTGCAATTATTAAAAGATGGTTGTGGTGATATCATTTCCCTTTGCAAAGGAGGGGAAATCTATAATTTTCAATTGCTGATTGAACAATAGTTTGCAAAAGAGGGACTAATGGGCAAAAAATCGTTAATTAATTATGGATTTATAGGTTAAAAATCCTTTTACTAACCGAATAAAAAAATTTGAATAATGTTAGCTGTTTTGGGTTGAATGTGAACAATTACTGGATGTCTCTTCATTTTCAACAACAAAAATAACATATTATTGCAAGTTAGGATTATATTATTATTCCGACTTTCGATCTATAGGAGATCAGAAGTAGGGGCTATCAAATGAACGGTTTGGATCAATCGAAGATGAGGCTCGTTATGCCGAATGAATCCTTGAATGATCCACACCGTTCTTCTGGTGATCCTCAATGTGGATGGGCAATGCTCCAGAAGATCCTGATCGTCCAATCACGATATGTAAAGGATATATTCAACAAGAGAGATTCCTATCAATCTGAGTTGATTAATGACTGGCCACAAGTGGAGTTTATATCTAGCCTCTACGGCATGCATATTAGAAAATATACGGTGGGGCCCATATTATTGGATGATCCATACCATTCATTTTTCGGGACCCGACTCAAATAGTCTGTGCTCTGAAAATCATTCCCATTGGATGATCTTAGCCCTCATTTAAAATGGACAGTGTGGTATAGGAACCTCAACAGATCAGAGGGTTAGGATCATCCTATGGAGGGCATTTGACTATCGATGCCCAACAAACGAATGGTTTGGATCATCCAATACTATGGGCCCTACCGTATTTTTTCCGGCGTACTTTCACATACATGTAGAGAATACTATTAAGTAAATGGGTTTTTCTAGGCTACTTATATTTGCACTATCATCCAATTGGGACCAACACTTTTAAGAATTTTAATTGCATGCCTAAAATGCATGTAGGACCTCCGAGGACACTCAGATGGATGGTCCAGATCATGACCAAGACACATGAAGTAGGATCCAAAGAACACTTCGAATCCGATCCGGCTGATGAGAAATTTAAATGGATCGTGACCGATGCATAGATGGATCCGATCCGAAGTGGATCCATTGGCACCCCTAGTTTTTGATTCATAATTAATTCTCAAATTCTAAAACAAAATGTGGGCCTTCTTGTGTTGGACTTTGATAATCTACTGCTGTCCAAAAACGATGTGACCTCAGACCCTATTATTTTAAGAAAATAGGGTTTTAGCCTGAACATGTGTGGATTCAGAGATTTTATATGCTGAGTGGGAGGCACACTCGTGTTGGGGGGAAGGTTTTAAATTTCGGCCGAAAATCTTAAATTTTTTATTTCGGTCAGTACCGAGACCGAAACGTTCCGAAACCGAAATTGGCGAAATATATTAAATTTAGGTCGAAATTTCAGATAAGATATTAATTATTTATTTCTTTACAGAACCAAAGTTTCGGCCCAAAAAACTGACATTTTCGAGCCCTTCTACCGAATTTTGGCTGAAATTTTGGTTTTGGTGGGACCGAAACTACACTCGAAACCGAAATTTAAAACCTTGGTTGGAGGTACCACCCATGATATTTGATCCAACGCAGCTCAGTTTTTACGGCATGTACGCCCACTCATTATATTTTTTCCTGTGGATTCAAATGCCAAGGAAATGTTGGTAATCAGTTTTGGGCTCATAGTCGGTTGGACTCGTTCCAAATTGGGTTCAATAATCAGTTTGGACTCATAGTCGGTTCTAAATATCCAAAACAAACAAGTGAGTGAAGTTAGGGGTGGTTATTTGGTTATAACCAAACCGAAATTTGATAACCAAAATAATTTCGGTTATCAAATTTCGGTAACCGAAACCGAACCAAAATTTTGAAAAACTGAACTGAAACTGAACCGATTAAAAATTCGTTTATAACCGAATAACCGAATAGTGGGAAAAAGAGAGGGAAAAAAGCAAAATCTTGGTTTCGATCGGAGGGCTAGGATCATCCAATCGAAATGATTTTTTGAGCACACTCTAATTAAGTTGTGATCAATCAAATGGACGGTTTTGATCATCCTACGGAGTGCCCATATAGCACTTTTTTTGAAAAAAATAATAGTTTTTATCATAATTTCGGTTTAACCGATTTTTTTTTTGAGATAACTGAAACCGAACCGAAACCGAATTTTCAAAAAAAAAAAAAAAAACCGAAACCGAACCGAAAAGGAAAAAAACTGAATCGAACCAATTCAGTTCGGTTATTCGGTTTTAACCGAATAATGAACACCCCAAAGTGAAGTGACTTGGACATGGGCGGATCCCATCTAAATCTGCCCTTTGATCCTCATTATAATGCAAACATAATTAGGGTATCTTTGTTATTTCACGTCATTAAAAATCGTCATTATATAGGAGGTCCGTTAGACAGCTCCCTGACACGAGCGCGTCTTCTTAGTAGCTCTTTGTCTTACTTCTCTCTCAGAAACCCTAAAGTCCCCAAAATGATCAATCTCTTCGTCTTTCTTTCTATTTTTTCTCAATTCCATCATTCGTTCCTTTAGTTCTGTTTGTCACAGGGGAAAAAAAAAAACCCTAGGACAGACTCCAAAAACCCTAATATTTATCCATTTTATCCGATTTATGGTTACTCAATGTTACTGAAATTACCAAAATCAATCTTGGTAAATCTCAAGAAAACCCTAGAAAGACATTAAGAAGAGAGAGAGAGAGAGAGAGAAAAAATGCCTGCTTTCGTCTCCTCATTCCTTCGCAAAACCCTATCCTCCCCGTCTTCATCTTTTTTGCTTAGAAATATCTCCCATAATCACACAAATCCCTATTCCTTTGTCCCCAATTACCGTCTCAGAAGTATTCAGGAAGCAAAATTCATACACCAAGGGGAGTCGAACCTTCTTCACAATGTAAGTAAATCCTACCAAAATTTCTATTGGTTTATCTCCAAATTTACAGAATTTCATTCTTTCAAATTAGTATAGGGAAAACTCTGTAGGGAACACTGAAATCTAATTGAAAGAGGGCTAACAGACCAAACAAACAATCATATAGTCTGTAATTGGTATCAGCTTTATTCCATTGACACAAGGCCTAGTAAGGATTCTCAATACTAAATGATTAGTCTCAAGTATATTATCCTCTGAATTTGAACAAAAAATTTGTAATCTTCATGGGTAAAACTTGCCATTTAAAAAAAAGATGAAGAAGGGGGGCTGCTGTTGGATCAAATATCGAGGGCGGTGGCGGCTCTTGTACGAGCATGCCCGATCGGGCCCCATATTTAATCTCCTGGAAAGTAGTGAACAAAGATTCATATGCACACTATTCCTCCACCTGTCCACCAAGAAATGAATTCTATCCACTTCCTGCATCCTATGTTTAAGCCCCTCCCTAAACCCACATCTATTGTACTATTATCCCTTCAATTTGTGGACTCCTACTGCTTGTTACACCTTTGCCTTGTAACCCACCCTCCAAATCTAATCATCATCCTCCTAAGTCTAATTTGCTTCTTAAACACACACACTTCCACAAAACAGTTCTTATAATGATGACATGTACCTGAAGAAAGATAATAGCAGTACAAAGAGGGAAATTTTATCTAATGTCGAGTCAAGTCTCAACTGCCACTTCAACTTTGGGGCACCAAGAAGAAGCCCTAAATATGTTGGCACTATAGGACCGTTCTTGCAGTCATATTTCTAGCAATAGCAACTAATAATTAGTCACCCAGTCCAACACCATGATTCATAAGGTTGTCTTATTTCCCTGTGATGGCATCCTATTGCATTTAAGGATGAATTGGAGGTCCCTGACTTGAGGGATACACATCAGAAGATATGAGAGCATCGTAGGTGAATTCCAGACCCTCTTCCATCCATACCTCTCAAATAACTCATACCTGTTTCAATTTTTTTAGCTGCACCTTTTGATGTATAGAATGTGAAAACCAACCCCAGAAAAAGGAGCAGAACCCCAATTTGCGGTAGAATTGAAGCAGGAATTTGGAAATATATAAATTAGAACAGGCCTTTACCTGTTTGTGCAACAGAAAGGAATAATAAACTGCAGAAAATAAACTCAAACTTTGAGCTACGTATTTGCTGTGCCTCCCAAGGTTTTGTCTGAACAGTTTATTTATGGGAAAAATGTTCCAATCATAGTTTCAAAGCACCCCTGAATCGTCGTGGACTCCCCCGAGTCGACTCCCTTTTACCTTGGCTGTGTTTTGGTTTGAGTCCGTGTTTTGCCCAACAAAGTTAGTCAAAACTCCTTAGACTCTCCCGAGTTATAACCGTGTCAATTGAGTACTTGACCACATCATGCTGAGTCAACCAGGATTTGCTTTGCCCGCGTTTTGACCCACATCAGTATTTTGAAACACCAGTTCCAACCTCCTTTAATTTCTATCCTCACTCTAATAAAACAAAGGACCTGTTGTAGAAGCCCCTTTTTAATCCAAACCTCCTAAATCTTGAAAAATAGTCTCACGTAAATTGACATCTCTGGAGCTATTTATAACAACACCAAAATGCGTGGGTTGCGAGTTATTTGCCCCATGGAGATTAGCAGTTACTCTAAGTGTGATAAGTGTATTTGGGTATTTATGTTTTTTATCACTATATATAAAAAAGTGAGGGGAGGGGAGGTCAACTATTGACTCTTATTTTTTTCTTTTTTCCGTGGTCTCTCACCCCATCATGTTATTCCTTCTATTCCTTTCTTTCGACATCACATTGATCTTTATCAGATGCTTAGAATTCAATTGTCTTCTCCATCATGTTCATGTGAGGCTACGAGGCATAGCTGATTTGTTAGCTAAATATTGAATAGCGAGGCGTTTTATGAGTACAGGGGACACTATCTCAGCAGTTTAGGTGTAACTTTGTTTGGTTATTTAATTTGCCTTTCCGTTCTTGATCTTTTCCATTTAATCAATAAAAGTATAAAACCATTATTGATATGGAAAGCAAGAAAAGAGGAATCTTGAACTAGATTAGGCAGATCTATTGTAGGTAGAAAAAAATTATTTATGACTGACAGCGGGAGGATTCATAGAAGAGTCTTGTGGTACAGTTAAAAAATGAAATTCACTAATTTGGATGTGTATGCTAGTTTTATGTTTTTCTTTTTTCCCGATATTTTTCCAAATAGCAATCTTATTTCCTGATATTTTTACCTTTATGTGTACGATTGGCAATGTTTCTGTTCACTTCTGGGAGTGATGAATACTGCAAACTGTTTGGGTGTTATTTTTGCATAGGGTTACTAATTATAAGTGTGGGTCCATCTATATTCTGTAATTATGGAAACTTTTTATGATGATACAACCGCAGGTGATATTAAAGTCATGTCGTGTGAGCAAGTCTTGTACTGATGCGAATTTGTCGAATAAGGTGGATAAGATTGCTGCTGTCTACTTTCAGTTTTTTTTATTACATATATAAAGACTTATTCCTTTCTCCCTTTCTATGTTCTGCAGGATTTGTCCAGGGCTTATGGTGAGTTATTTGCATGACTACTTTGGATTTAATTGTTCTTTTAGTAATGAATAACTGTTCCAGTTATCTTTCTGTTGGAGTGCATTGTTGAGAGGTTAAGAGTCTCCTAACCATTTAATATGGCACATGAATACGTTTTTTTTCCAAGTATTGTAATTTTTTATGACTTTTTTTTAATGTGGATTTTCTTTTTATTCTATAAATAATATAGGAGATTCTGGTAGATGCATTGGCTTGTTATCCTGTCCAGATTTTCTGGTTAATGAATGGCTTGTTACAATATTTAAAGTTAGAAACTCATATATTGATTTAAGTAAACTGTAAAAGCATAACTTTGAATGGTATGGCATATGCAAAGAACTATACTTGGATATGCAGAAATGTAATTAGTCTGTATTAAAAAACACCAGTAAAAAGAAAATAAAAGGAAAACAAAAGTTTAAGCTTTCATTTTTTTTGGGGATGGCGGTCAGTTCATATTCTACAATACTGATTTGTGAAAAATGAAATGTCCTTGCTAAGTTACTCACATTTCACAGTTACTTAAATGTTTTAAAATGGTCATGAACTGCATCAACTGACCGGGTAATGGGGAGTCCCTAGATGTATCTGCTAATGCCTTTTGGCTTTTGTGAAGATATAATGGATAGTTGGAGTTACAAATCAAGTCATTCTGCTTTTTATTCTAAAGCCCAATACCGTATGACTTGATGGGATCTTTCTTGATTAGTAATAATGAGATTATTGAATCGGAAAAAGAAGATTCTGCCTCCATAAATAAAATAAATGAGCCAATGAAAATGCATTCATGGAGAAGTATTCCCAACAAGAAATTCTGCTCCATCTGACCCATTTATAACAAGGTGATCAATCACCAAGTTTGCTTCTGTATGCATGCTATGTGAGACCTTAAGCTTCATTAAGCTTCAAAAGAATCAAAACAAAGTAAAAAATCTCAATAAGGATATTGGGAAAGAAACCTAGGATGAACTCCGAGGAACTGGCTTGCAATTGGTCCAATTGGCAATATTTCAGATTCCACTGTAAATCGCAAAGAAGTATGAATTTCAAGGCTATAAATAACACTGGGGCTGTACTTTCAATGCGTGGAGCTTCATCTCTCACAAAATGTTTAACATCAGTAGTGCCAGCAATGAAAGTGTCAATGATGATCACAAACTACTTCCATGAGGAACATCTCCCACTTTGGACTGGCCTGGGTTCCCTTTAAACTTTCCCTTTGAATCTAACTTCTTGACTACTTAAACCCATTATTGGTTAGAAGCTATGATTTGTGGACACGGACACGAGTGTCGCGTGTCGACACGGACACGGAGTGTCGGACACAGCAAACTCCCAAAATTTAGAAACGGGGACACGGCTAAAATAGAAAATACATATAATCATGATTTGTGGACACAGATTTGTGTGTCGAGTTTCGACATGGATATGCGGTCTCTGACATGGATCCCTTAAAAATCTAGAAATAGTGGCACACTCGTACAGATACATACATATAAAGTTACTGACACTTCTAGCAATACACTTAAAAGTGTCTAAAGGAGCGTCGACACGTGTGGACACGGGTGTCGTGTTGGACACGACATGACACGTGTGTCGGCAATAAATTCAAAGTGTCTGGCAAATCATAGGTTAGAAGGACAGCCCTAGGCATAGGAGAAAGAAGGCCCTTTCAAAATGTTTGTCCACTTTGTGAAAATTTGAAGCCACGCTTCTAATTATTCTATGCTCCAATGGTGTAAAAGAGAAAATCCGGGAGTTCCAGTAGAACGTAAATAGCTCTTCCCGAATCACTTGGATGTGGTTTATTTTAACTCTTCCTATGAAGGTCAAATTTATACCTTCTGCTTTGATTGTTTGAAGATCAAATTCCCAACTTATGCTTTGATTGGTCAGCATTTGCTTTGGGTGATTTTTCATTGGTATGGATTATTCTTGATTAAAAGAGATGTCCGCATATAGAGCACCACTATCTTTACTTCTGTTGGAATAGTTCATTACTCCATATCTTTATAGTTCCTGTTATGTTCTGGAATGCCAGCCTTTTAGAATTTCTATTAGTGTTTATAGGTATTTTCTATGGTATAACTGTTGTCTCAAATTGAAGAAATTTTGGTCCTGTATCACTTGGAAGGCTAACTATTATCATGGGATTGTAGGTCATATTGTGTAGGGCAGTTTGTTTTCCTTGTCATCATTAGTTTATCTGCCCTGTAATTTATCCCAATTTATTATTTAAGCCTTTATAGAAACTGCTCAGTCATTGCAGCGTAAATAGATAAATATTTTAGTGGATGAATGGACTAATAGAGACAGTTTGGCACACACTGTTTCTGATAGTTCCTAGAACAGTTCTCTTAAATCATTAGCAGATTAATTACAGTAACGTTAATGGCAATTTACTGGTTGACAATAATTTCTTTGTAGGAATCCATACTTTATCTGGAAGGCAATCTAGAATCCATATGCTTCGTTGTTTTGTTAGAACGCTTGCATCCACTTCAGCTTCGCAGACGTCAGGACAAACAGCAAATGAGGTATAATTACATGTTATTCCATCTTTGTCCTTTCTTTGTTCAATTACAATACTTACATGCATGTTTTTTCTTCTGGATTTTTCTCCACCTTTGTGATATTGGCAGATGTAAGATATTTTTGAAAATTCAGATAGTTATTAAAAATATTCTAGTTTCTAGAAGAAAGGAACATTATTAAAAGGTGCCTCTTCTTCTGTCAATAGTAGTCAGTGTAAGCTCTGGCACTTTATTGTCCGTTCTTCAATATTTACACTCTATTTATTCTGTGAATAAATGTTATGAAACACCTGTACCATTTACACATTTCCAGTTGGTCAGCTAAGCATAAGGAATTACTCTATAGCAAATTGTTAACAAATGATAAATTGGAGGTATGAAATATCTGTGATGCAGTGACCGGCTTAGTCTAGTTTTGGATATCTTTCATATAGCTTTTCTTTATTACTTAAATTTCTAACTTAGCACTCGAAAAAGAAAAGCCATGTGTGAAGAAGATAGTGGGGGCATGGTTCTCCAAAAAGATGAAAAAAGCCTAAGTAGATTCATACCCTTAACACGGTACACAAGTTGCAAATTTATCTGTTTACCTGATTGCTTTTCTAACTAGCTTATCTGATTCGAACATGAGAACATACAATCTCATCAAATTATAAAAAAATTATCTTGGAGGACTTGGGGTGGAATTGTTTTTTCTCTCGTTCTTAATGCAAGAAAACCTATGATTGGTGGACATGGACACGAGTGTTGCTTGTCAACATGGACACGGAGTGTTGGACACAACAAACCCCCAAAATTTAGAAACGGAGACACTACTAAGACAGAAAGCGTATATATTTATGATTAGTGAACACAGTAAGATACAATGAATATATTATTAGAATAAGAATTTGTTTAGGGTTTTAGGTTTTGAGGAGGGGATATAACAACAAATATTAGTTAAAGAAGAGCTAAAAGAAGAGTATACAATCAAAGAAGAGTTAATAATAAAAGAGGTAAACACAATATTCAATAATAAAATAGAATGTTATACTTCAAACGGTACAAAAATGCGTCGGTACGCCCACATTAAGTCTGATACTTCTATCGGTACATTTACAAGTGTCGACACTAAGTGTCAGCGTCCACACGACACGACACGTGTCAGCAATAAATTCAAAACACCTGTTAAATCATAGAAAAAAAAAAACAAAACAAAACATAGATCACATAATAGCTAATGAGTTCTATCTTTGGGGACCATTCAAAAAAGAAGAAGAAGAAGATCTATCTTTGGGGTTTAGCCTCTAGCTCAATGGTAAAGACTATGTTCTTTGGCCTTGAGGTCGGTGGTTCGATCCCAGCTTACCTACCCAAAAAAAAGCTAATGAGAAGTGCAACCACAGTAGACATTTGAACTAGAAGATCAAGTAGCTAATTAGCTCCCTCCTAAAACTTATTGTTACATCATTTCCTTTACATTCAAGCCCCCCATAGTGATTTTTTTTATACATTCTTCATTTTAGTCTATTACTTCTCTTAAAAACGTATTTGTTTGAACCTATTTCTTTATCTATTTGATTGCAAAGAACCCGTTTTAATCTAGATCCAGTGGAAAAAACATCCGAACCTTCTTTTGTAGTTCTTTTTCCCTTTTGTCCTGCATTAAAGAATGCATGAGAAGATTGCCTAAATGGAACTGAGGATATCTAAAGATGGGATCTAATTTCTTCTTGTACATGTACACATCTTAGTAGAAGGTATATTTTACAATTAGAAGACAGTCAAATATTTTCTTATGCTCTTAATGTTATGCTATTTTAATTTTGTTGCCAGGAATTTGAATCCGATTCTTAGTTTTGAAAACATGCTAGAAGTTTGCATGTTTTCCATCTCTTCTCATGTTATGTGAGGCAGAAAGTTTCACTTTAATTGAATTTCTTTTCTTTCTCCAGGGGAAGAGAAAAGATATATCTACCATCGAGGATCCCTTTGATGCTCCTACGTACAATATCCCAGAGAAACCGGTGACATTTACTGAGGGTGCTTCATATAGTGTTATAATACTTGCAGGGCTAGGTATTGCAGGTGCTGCGGCCTATGCTGTTTTCAAGGAGCTCATATTTCAACCAAAAGAGTAAGATTTCCTTTATGTATTCTTTATTGTTAGCAATTCTGATGCAGGAAGTTAAACCCTATATTGTATCCCTATTGTTATTTTTTTTCTTCTATAAATTGGTATCATTTATAAAGTAAGAATCCTTCTAGATAATCTAATGAGGTTATGCTGATTTCTAGAATGATGCAGAAACCTGGATTTTAAATAATCCGAACTGTAACATTATCGCTATAATATCTTTAATCTATCGCAAATATCCAGAAAGTTTGTTGGATAAGTAAGCCTGTTGCTTTTGTTGCAGGCAGATCAGAAGGATTAGTTCTTTTAAAATGGTAAAATACCATTAAATCAAAGGGATGATCTTAGTTTTTCTTTTCTTATTGAAATGGTGAATGCTTGAATTTATTATTAACATAGAAATAAATTCAAATTGGTTGCCTTTTTACCAAAAGTGTTGGTATGTTTGCTTTCTGATGGATTTTTTTTTCTCAGAAACTCCACCTATTGCTAAAGGATTTGTGTGGCTATTGGATTGCACATAATTGCTAGCCATAACACTGACATTTAGCGTTGGTGTATGTGGAGGTGGTAATAAGGATTAATATGTTGTTTATCAATGTTGTAGGCAAACTATTGGGTAGAAATAAGTTTTTACTAATAAATTTGGGAATTATCATGTATAGCCTTACTAAAGAACTGCATGTGCTTTGATGTTATCCAAGTAAAGTTATTGGTTGATGGAAATGTGTATTTATATCACTAAATGTTTGTTTTTTGAATAGTGAAATTCTATCAGTGAGGGGCGAAGCCCAATTTCCAAGGTGGTTAATAACAATTCATCAAAAAAATCAGAAGGAAAAGATAAATGCAAATGATAGTCAAACAGGACAGAGACAGTCAAAATTGATCGAAACAATCAATAGGAAAAACAGCAGCTCAAATGGGCTGATCAAGCCGAAGGATCGACTCCCTGGTAACTCTAGAAAGTGTTTGAGCGTCTTCATTAGAATTGGCTGATAGCCAAACATGGATGAAATCTACACTATGACCCTCCAGAGTGTCCATGATCTCCTCTATGGCATCCACAAATTTCCACAGGTGTCAAACGTCCTATCTCATACATCTGGCCACATTGAGAGTCATCCTCAATGTTGATCTGATCCACTACTGTCAATATAATTATGCAACACATAATGGTATAGTATACCACGACTATAACTATGGTTTTGGTTCCGGTATGCGTTTCGGTTTTAGTATGTGTTTCCATGCTGATGGAGAGTGAAATATTTCGGTTATTTAGTGTCAGTTTCGGTGGAAATTTATGCATTCTGATCTAGAATTTTTGTTTCTCTTATGGATTTGCAGTAGTACACTATTTGGTTGCAATCAACGTTAATGGAAGAGCTCCCCAAAATAATACCAACAAGAAGAGAACACAGATACACTGATTCTTGCCAATAGGAAAAAGTCCATCCGTCCCTTTTTCCCGTTCTTTTTATTAGCTAATTAGAGCTAAGCTGAAAAAGACCCCATGGTCTTGGTTGGGCTTTAATGCCCAGATTACATGTAATTCTAAATAGAGACAAAAAAGATCTGATTACTATCATTATCCAAAAACAACTCTATCTACGGTTTCCCACAAAACCAATATATCACGGCATGTCTTCTTAGGAGATTTTCCACTAACTCAGTTGATTCTCCAGCCAATAAAAACTCCCTAATGGTATGCAGTTTCCAAATAAAATGGGCTGATATTAGAATTGTACTCCTTGGTGCAAGGTGTCGAGACTTATCTTCACCCAACAAACAAACCTCATAATTTTTGCTTGGTTTATCCATCCAAATCAGCATGCCAAAAAAAAACGCCATGCCCGCATGGCCAAAAAAAAAATGACATGCGGGTTTGCGGCTACTTGTGATGCCTTTAATTGGGCTCACTCTTAGCCACGGTCCACCTGGATCATGGCTCCCCCTCTTTGGGGGATTTTGCTCCTGCAAAATCAATGATTGAGATGGGGAGAAAGCCGTTGGCCCCCATCTCTACATGTCCACCATGTTTGGTTTGGCTTGGGTCTACCCTTTTCAATTGAAGGACGCTCAACCTGGCATTGCTTGGGTTCTTTCAGGGGTCGTTCATGGCTTCTACCTTGTCTCAGTTGACGAGCTTTTCGAGTATGTATTCGTTTCTTCTGCTTAGGACCTCTTTTCGGTTGGATGGGCCGGGTCTTTGGTGTTTCCATCGTTTGTGAACTACTAGACTTAGGCCCTGTCATGAGCGTCACAAATTTGCCGCTAGCATTCACCAATCGTTTGACGTGCGTGGCAGAGATGAGTGATTTGGCACCTTCTGTCGGTTGATTCGCCTTGATAGTGAGCCCTTCCCATCTTTCATGAGTCGGTACTTTTTCTCCCTTCCGTAGAAGACTGCATCTCTATCCCACAAATATGGGCTACCGAGGATCACTTCGCAAACATCCAACGGTACCATCTCGCATGTGACCTCATCCACGTATCGATCAGTGATGGCAAACTTGAACGTACACTGACGAGTGATTTTCCTTTCCACGTCATTTTGGATCCATCCAAGTGGATAAGGCCGTGGATGTGGAGTGGTCGTGAATCCCATCTTGGTGACTAGTCCTTCGGAGATCAGATTTTTCTGGCTTCCTGGATCGATGATCGCCCCCACCAAGTTCTGTTTGACTTGGATCTGAACATGGAAAAGCTCTTCACGTTCGTCTTGAACTGAGGGTGCTTCATTAGATCTGGTCATGAGTGTTGACTTCTCATCTACGGTTGTCATCTCCTGGACTTCCTCGGCTTCTACAGCATGCAAAGTAGCCTTAGATTCATCCTCCATGTTTGTGTTTCGTGATCTCGTCGGTCGTAGCTCGGGGTGTAATATCCAACACTCCTCGCTTGTGTGGCCCGACCGTTTGCGTTGATCACACCACACCTTACGAACTGTGTTGGTATACTTGCTCGGCTTTGGATCCAACTTGGCTTTGTCTCTTGTCCGATCATCTTTCTTCTTGTGCCTCTGATCTTGTTTCTCAATTGCCATAGCTTTGATGCTTGCCTCCACAATAGTGTCGATGTGGAATAGATTTAATTCGTTCCGGATGTATTCATGTAGTTCACCTAGGTATTTCATAAAGGTTTCTCGCTCCTCTAGGGAGATCCCAAGCACTATGGCTTGTTTGTGAAACTCTGTAGTGTACTCTTGCATCGTTTGCTCGAATCGTTGCCGTAGGTATTGCCATCATACCCATCTGTCTTTCTTGTATCCGAGGGGGTAGACCTGCTTCCGAATCAGTGTCTGGAACTGCTGCCAGGTCACGTTTGCTAATCCCTTGCTTCTCGCATAGGAATTCCACCATATAAGGGTGTGATTGGTCAGTTTTAGTCTAGCGAAATTTACCTTATGGGTGTCTGTGTACTGGTAGATTGAGAAATACGTCTCGAGCCTGTCGATCCAATCGTCCAATATTTCTGCGTCAACTTTGCCATCGTACACCGGCATGTTGATCCTTGCCTCCACCTTGAAGGGTTGAACTTGGACTCTCTCTTGCGTGTGGGATGTTTGCGTCACCGGATCTCCTTTTCCCCCTTCTCGGTCATTCTCGACCTCCACCTCTTTCCCACGGGTGGCGAGTTCAGGATTCGGCTGCGAGGTTGTTGCCTCCTTGGCAGACATCAGTTGCGACATCATCGACATCATGGTCGCCATCTGGCTCTTGATCTGTAAAAGTCTCTGATCTACTCCATGATGTTCCACCGTATCTCTTTGCTCAACGGTTACGGGTACTAGGCCTTCTTCTTCACGTTCTTGTTGTCGCGAAGCGCGGGCGTTCACCATTGTTTTGCGGTCCCAAGACGATGGCGGAACCAGAGCTCTGATACCAATGATCTAGAATTTTTGTTTCTCTTATGGATTTGTAGTAGTACACTCTTTGGTTGCAATCAACGTTAATGGAAGAGCTCCCCAAAATAATACCAACAAGAAGAGAACACAAATACACTGATTTTTGCCAATAGGAAAAAGTCCATCCGTCCCTTTTTCCTGTTCTTTTTATTAGCTACTTAGAGCTAAGCAGAAAAAGACCCCATGGTCTTGGGCTCTAATGCCCAGATTACATGTAATTCAAAATAGAGAAAAAAGGATCTGATTACTATCATTATCCAAAAACAACTCTATCTACGGTTTCCCACAAAACCAATATATCACGGCATGTCTTCTTAGGAGATTTTTCACTAACCCAGTTGATTCTCCATCCAATAAAAACTCCCTAATGGTATGCAGTTTCCAAACAAAATGGGCTGATATTAGAATTGTACTCCTTGGTGCAAGGTGTCGAGACTTATCTTCACCCAACAAACAAACCTCACAATTTTTGCTTGGTTTATCCATCCAAATCAGCAGCCAAAAAAAACACGCCATGCCAGCATGGCCAAAAAAAAAAAAAATGGCATGCGGGTTTGCGGCTACTTGTGATGCCTCTAATTGGGCTCACTCTTAGCCGCGATCCACCTGGATCACATTCCCTCAAACATAAAAATCTCCTCAAATCCCTTTCAGTGAGGGCTCTGCAACATCATTAGCCTCTATATGCAACATGAAGAAAAACGAAAGTCCTTTCCTCTACACACATCAACAATATTGTGGATTATGTGAACTAACCTCCACAGTCCCTGACTACGGCATACAACCCAAGCAATTGATTTGCAAAGTCACCTTAAATCCATAACCTCCCTTCCAAAATCCTTACACTACCTGTAACGAGGGAACTTGCCTTGTTTTTGTTACGGTCCTTGGTACCAGCAGAGTCCGTGACACCACAATCTGCCCTTGATGACCTGTTGCATCTTAGAGTACTGAGTTTTCAAAGTGACAGCTGATTCTTGAGAATGAATGAGATCCAGGACCAAGGAAGCAATATTCTTCACTGGGAGTGGGGAACCGCGATTCCCCAGTTCGCGAATCCGAAACAGAAATCTTCTCGAATCCCCAAAAACTGGGAATCCCGGTTCGGATTCGCCGTAAACCCGATTCCCACTTTTGGGAATCGCGGTTTATGATTCCTCGGAAACGCGATTCCCACTTTTGGCAACCGCGGTTTAATGTTATGTGAAACGTAATTTTCCGGCAATTCCCCGAAGATTCCTTGGCGATTCCCTACTCCCCAACGATTCCTTGGCGATTCCCTACTCCCCAACGATTCCTCGGCGAATCTTCGGTGACTCTCCGGCGACTTCCCGCTTCTGACCATTCCGAGAGCCTAGGAAGCACGGGTACTCTCCCGAGGCTCCCGCACTCGTACCCAACACGTATGGGTTGCGGGTACGTCCTAGGTACGTACCCCATTTTAAAAAGAAAAAAAAACCAATTTTGGTTGTCGGGTGCGTGTCGGGTGCGCACCCACGCGTACCCGACACGTCCTGGTTCTTCCTGCTGCTTCTCTTTCCTCTCCTGTACTTCTCTCTCATTTCCTGTACTCGGTATTTACATGTAAACCATTTAAGTAAATGTCCATTTACTTAAGATTTACATGCAAATAACATAATACCCCCCATTTGGATTTATTAAAAATAGTTTCAAGACCCAAATCTAAAAGGAAAAAAAGTCAACTCTCCTGTTTTAGTACAAAATTCAAAGAAAAAGGGTCGGGTCAAAATTTTAACTTTCTTAACTTCAAAACTGTGTGGTATTTTTCAAATTTTAAAAATTCATAAAATTTATCGTGTCCAAACATTATGAAATCCCAAAAGTCCGTGTAAAAAAATCTCATAATTTGGTCTCTAAAAATTATTCATCTTGTCAGGCACTGGTCAACATACTGGCGACATACTTTTTTTTCTAATGAATGATGTATTGATGCCTCATGTTATGAAATATGGAACTTAATCACTTATGAAATGAAGAGTAATATTAGAATTTTCCATTTTGGTGATGTTATTGTTATTTGATTGCTCTACAATTATTTTTTTTAATTTTTATAAATATGTAATAAAATTTTAAAATATATTATTATATTCGGCGTACGCGAAGGTTCCCGCACTCGGTTTTTTTTGCAAATCACGTACCCACGTACCCGTGTCGTGTCGTACCCGCACCCCGTACCCTTACCCGTGCTTCATAGCCGGGAGACTTCGATCCCCGCTTTCGATTCCCACTCTGGCAACCTTGTTCAGGACCTTAGCTGACACTTTGGCACTTGATATCATCCTTTTTTCCTTTCCTATTTTAATGAGATTTCAGACTTTTTGTTGTCTTTGCAACTTTATAACCTTCTGTTTTCATTGGTAAAGCTTAACTTTATTTGTTTAATACTGGATAAAAATAATATTCTCTTATTACAGGTACAAGATTTTCGGGAAGGGACTGGAAAGGGTTCAAAATGATAGTCAGGTTTGTAGAAAGCATATGTTCTATTGTGCCCATTCCTTAACATTCATTTCCCACATCTGATCTCTTGAGCATTGTCAGGTTAGAGCGAGAATTGGTTCTCCTATTACTGGCTACGGTTCGGAAAGCAGAAATCGTGCTGCTCGCCAACGTATTCCCAATAGAGCATGGACAGATGAGGATGGCGTTGAGCATGTTGAGGTAGCATCTTACTAGAAATTGCTGAATTTTTTTTTCATGAATTTGTTTTTATTTTCATACAACATGATGTTTAGGCCATTGTTCATCATTTAAATCTTTCGAAGTCATTTTATTTTTTGCCTTTCTATATTAGCACTGGCTTTATGAACATATGTTCAAGAAACATTTGGACTGGCAATGAACATGATGCAATATCAAATTAGGCACCAATTATACAGGCTCACATGCCAAATTTGTATGAACTTTCGCAGCTATCAGGGCCCAATGTTGTTTATTTTCTTGAAATATCTGTTTCTTTTCATTTTAGCAAATTAGATCTTGTTAGAAACTTACCAACTTCTCCAAAAGCTTAAGCTGTTGGAGAAGGGCAGTATTTAATCTTTTTATACTTTAACACTCCCCTTCAAATGTGGCCCACTTGGCAAACACGTGGTACATGTGGTCCCTCCTTGGGCCGACCATTGCACGTGGATTTTTTTTTGGATATCGGGGAGGTTTGAACTCGAGACCTTTGGCTCTGATACCATGTTAGAAACTTACCAACTTCTTCAAAAATCAAGCTGTTGGAGAAGGGCAGTATTTAATCTTTTTATACTTTAACAGATCTAACCAAAACGTAGTAAACTTATTTAATAAATTAAAGATACCTCGGTATTCCTGACAAGAACCGGGCCCCTTTTCTTTTACTGTCCAAATTGAACTCCCTAAAACTTAATGTTAGTAAACCGAAGATAAGAGGCTATTGTTGTATAGGTCACAAGCTCCTGAGCAGTTGGATAATGATGAATTAAACCTAATTTAGCCTGTGCGTTATAATTCCAAAATCCCATCCATCTCTTCCCCACTATGTTCTTCCCTACTATGTTGGTTGACTGTTTAATTACTAGCTGGATAAACCCCATTGTATAAGCACCTATATGTTTATTGATGCTTGATGGTTTGATAAAGGCTGTTTCTGCCCTAGTGAGAATAATATCATCAACAGAAACCAAGAGGATCGTCATGCGAGTTATGGCTCCATGAGTAAATACAGTGTGGGGTCATATTGATATTGGCGAAAGCCCATAGCACGTATCATCACTGTACTAAATCAGTGAAACCATGCTCGTGGGGACTGCTTCGGAAATTGGGTTGAGCTTTTACCTTAAAATCGGGTCGGTTTCAGGTTGATTCTAATTTATTTTTTAGCAAAAGTTGAACCCGACCCAACCCAACCCAAATGAGCTTTAACATTAAATTTATTTCTTTTTTGTTGAAACTTGCCATGATGTCCAACTATTGATGCAGATTAACTTTTATATCCGCGGACCGCACGGAGCAGGAAAGGTTTACACCGAAATGTTCAAGGACAAAGTTGACAAGCAATGGAAGTACACTTACCTGATTGTTGAAATTAAATCGCCCTCGCCCGCTCAACTAATGCTTGAATCATATGTCCCGGCTTAAGGGTGTTTTGAATGCCATCATCTGATGGGGCTCACTACCAACCATCCACAGGTAAGGAACCTAGATCGACACTGTTGTTCCGCGTGTTTCAATGCTTAAGAAGGGTTCCTTATATTTTGTTTAGTGAAATGGGTCTGGCGTTAGTTAATTTGTTAAAATTTTCTCCATGTTTATTTGTTGAGGATGTCGCGAAAAATGAATTGAGATAATGTAATCGTTTAATAATCGAAAGATTACAAGGTGACATGGGATTAAAGAAGGGCCCACTTCCATCTACATTGAACTTTGGTGATGGGGGTCTACATTTGGCATGTGCTCACACACTAATCCATTTTCAGCTCCTTGTAACCGTGACATGAGAACTTTAGTACATAGCATCTCTCCAGTGGGTTCAGATCACTTGGGCACTACTCGTTTTGGATTTTGAGAATCGATTTGAGTCCAATAATAGCTTTTGGACTAAAAATGAATTCTCAGAGTCCCAGCCCTTTTTGTTTTGGATTACCAATTGGTGACTCCAAAACTGATTATTGAACTGTCCATATGATGGCTTTACTTTGGATTACTTGTAGCTCAAAAATCAAACCAATCAATCAATCTTGGCATATAGGCCATGGTTTGGCCACCATGAATTTTTTTTTCATAGATTTATCCAATGGTAGGAGAGAGGAAAGGAGGGTGGGAGAGGCAGAGAGGGCACGAGTAAGCAGAGCCGGCAACGGGGCGGGTCGGGGCCGGATGTTGGGGTCCCCTACTCCTTCCCCTCTGTAGGGAATGTTCCCGCTCCCCTTCCCCTCTCCACTGTGGGGATGGTGGGGAATCCCCCTCCCCTCCCCTTCCCCGCCCCGCATCCTTCGGGGACAATCACTTTACTTTGTTAAATGTTAGGTTTAAAACTAAAGATTTGCTAGGAACAATCACTTTAGGCATGTTGCGGCTTGGCTGTTGCATGTGAGAGTAGCCACACAACCCACATATGCTAAGATTTTGTCTTATTCATTTTATTAACATGGGGACAAAGGTGGTTGCTCACAGATTCATTTAATTGATCAATAGTCCCTAGTAGATCCCTAATTCCCAATCCCACTTGCTAAAAAGTACTGTACGTGCCACACCATAGGAAGATCCAAACCATCCATTTGATGGGCACACCATACTACCATAGGCATAGGATGACCCAAACCTTCCACTTGATGGGCACATTGTAGGATAATCCAAACTGTCCATTTGATGGGCCATAATGTAAATAGGTTGTGGCCCAAAAATCATTTCCATAGGATAATCCCAACCCTCTGATCTATAGAGGAATTGCATATTATGGTACCTTCTATAGATCGGAGGGTTGCAATCATCCTATGGAAATGATTTTTGGGCCGCAATCTATTTACGTTGTGGCCCATCAAATGGACGGTTTGGATGATCTATGGTGTGGCCTGTAAAGTACTTTTAAATTGTAGCCTATCAAATGGACGGTTTGGATCATCCTATGGTGTAGCCCATACATTACTTTTGGAAAAATAATGGACTATACGAGCGCACACCATATAAAATCTCTTCACTCATCAGAGAGATGTTGCCTTTATTTGGCGGAGGGGGATTTTCAAAAAATTTAATGTTGCCTTACAGTGATGGTTCGATGGAGAGATTTTAGGGATTTCTAAGGGTAATATACTAAATATAATGAGGGACAATGCCCAATGGATTATGGGTAAAAGAAAACATAAAAAGCTAATTCAGGGACAAAACTGTACTAATGAAAATTATGACAATTTTGGGGGAATCTTGTAGATATGTTTTGATCCAAGGGGTTTCTAGTAGTTTTCCCAAAAAAAAAAAAAAAACACTTAAAAAAATACAAGAAAAAAATGGCATTAATGCAGGGCGGGGCGAACTCCATCCCCTTCTCCTCCCGCACCGGGGAATTTTTTAAATCCCCTTCCCCCACTCAAATCGGGGAATCCCCTCCCCAAGCAGGGCGGGGCGGGGCGGATCCCCGCTTTTCCGGGTGAAATTGCCAGCCCTAAGCAGAGGGTGAAAAGTGGCTGAAAAATGAGAAAAAGCTCTATTCCAAATAGAGTTTTTTTTTTCCCTATTTTTCATCACCATCTCTTCACCCGTGCCCTCTCAATTCTCTCCCCCTCTCTCCCCTTTTAGCTAACTAATATTCCATGAAAAAAAAAATCATGGTTGCCAAACTCGGCCTTTGCAATTTTTGTGGTTGAACATTGACGGCCAAAAACTACATACACATGACAGTTCAGTTTCAATGACAAAAAAAATAAAAATTAATGGTCATTAGTATTTTACAATTCTTGTGAGTTTTGAACTATTAGAATTTCAAAGATAGGCCTAAAAAAATGGACGGTCAGGATAAGGGCCAAACTAAACAAATGGTGGATCATGAAAAGACAAGAATACCTTGTTATTTATCGGATAATTGTGGGCCTGACCGCTGATTGTAATGTTTGGAAAACACGTGGATGGAGATAGAATTGACGTGTCTTCAATTATACGTGTCCCATCATCTCAGATGAAAATCATGAAATATAGAATGTAGGGTCATGTCCTTCACTAGAAGTTATATTTTTGGTCACATCTCGCAGCCATGGTTTAAAATTTCGGTTTCGGTAACCGTTTTGGACCCCACCAAAAACTGAAATTTGGCAATTTGGTTCCAAATTCATGACTGAAATTTCAGACCGGAATTTTGTTACACTTTTTTTTTTTAATAAATAATGTCATTAAACCGAAATTTCGGACCGAAATCCGAAATTTGGTAAATGGCGAAAAATTGAATTTCAGAAATTTTCGGTTTCTGTCCCCACCGGTATCCGAAATTTCGGATTTCGGTCGAAATTTTATACCATCCTTGCAACTACCAATAATCCTTATGTTGGTTAGTTAAAACTCCAAAGCCTGTTGCTAGCTATTCAACCTTTATTGAGCATTTTGTTTGTTCCTTCTACAACGCTTCTTATTTTAAAACTCTAATTTAAGGGGTGGCAATCTTGATGAAGGAGATTTGCAGAGCTCTAGATCTCAAATCTTGAAGATGAATCAAACTCTCTTTGTTTTCTCCGGATCAAACTCTCTCTTTTGTTTCAGTGAGAGTGAGGCTTTTTCCCTGTTAAAGGGTGGTGGCCTTTTTCTACACCTGAGCAAGTAAAGAAGAGTGTGAGGCAAAGAGCCACATGGGAATGGGACCATAGTAGTTATGGGTTGGCAAAAGAGCAGTGGAAGGTCTAGTGGTTGAGTGGCAAAGCGTTGGGTGTATGAACACTGGCTAAGTAGAAGTGGACCCAATGTGCATCACTCTCCTAGCCCAGGAACCAAATAAATACATTATTTAGAGAGAAAAAAAAAAGAACCAAAGAAAAGCTTTTGAGGGAAAAGCCATCAGAGTATAAACAAAAGAAAGCAAACAGAGAGTTGTGGATATAAAAAGGATGGAAAAGAGAAAGAATGAAATCAGCAAAGAGAAAGTTGGTTGGTGGTTGTTATAATAGTAGATGGAGGAAGGGCCTAGAGGAAGAGCCAAAATGTACTAGGCAGATGACAGTTTTAAATGCCTCCATTTTAACATTAAATTACACATGTATACCCTCAACTCTCTTAAGAAAAAAAATGCTGTTCAGTGTTTAATCCTAACCCTCTATAGATTGGAGGGTTAGGATCAACCTATGGAAATAACTTTTGGAGTACAACCTATTTAGTCTGTGGCCCATCCAATGGATGGTTTGGATCATCCTATGGTGCGGGCTCCGTACTTTTGGAGTGCCCTCATCAAAATACAGTAGTGCCAATAACATTTCTCATTAAATGGTGTAAGCCCTAGTCCTTATTTTTCAAAAAGTACAGTACAGACGGCGCAATAGGATGATCCAAACCGTCCATGTGATGGGCCCCAACATAAATAGGTTGTGCCCAAAAAAATCATTTATATAGGATGATCTCAACCCTCCGATCTATTGAGGAACTGCATATTATGGAAACCTCTATAGATCGGATGGCTGGGAACATCCTATGGAAATGATTGTTGGGGCACAACCTATTCCATCACATGGACGGTTTGGATCATCCTATGCTGTGGTCCGTACACCATATAAAATCTCGTAAAATAACATAAAAGAGAGTCGGGTCACGTGCTGGAAAAAAGAGAGAGAGAGAGAGAGAATAATGGCACGTACGTAATTTCATGAAAGCGAATGAAAACTAGAGGTGCCAAAAATTCGAATAGTGGCATATGAGTAATTTGAGGTTGATTCAAACGTATTTAGCAAATCTCGCTCTAGGAAAAGAAAAAGTGAGACTTCACTGAAACCAAGAGAGAGAAAGAGAGAAGAAGTGGGTCTCTAGTCCGGTCTTTTCTCCTTCTGTCAAAGATCATTCATGGCGGAATCGAACGAAGATCAAGGGCCGATCCCAACTCGGAAAACCCTAAGCCCGATATAAATCGTTGAAAATCGTTCCTTTTAGCTCAAAACTCTCGAACAATCGTTGTTTCACATAACAAGGTAATGAGATCAGCTACTGATTTCAGGTGAATTTCTAGGTTTTTACAGTTTCAGGTGTCTCGAGACTTTGAAATCGCCTAAAATTTGAGCTTGTTGCTGGAAACCTAGGGTAAGGAAGGAAGGAAGGATAATAGAGAGGAAACAGATGAGAGGTATTTTTTTAGGTGATTTCTCTCTTCTTCTTTTTTTAGGATTTTCAGGTGAATTTAATTGTCTAGCTTCTTAAAAGCACTGAAAATCTGATATTAGATAGAATCTAGGGTTAAAAGTAGGAGAAAAAGAAATGGAAAGTTAAGAAGTAGTGATTTGATAGTGGAAAGAGAGCGGAGAAAACGAAAATCGGTTTTTGAGTAAAGTAGTGTCAATTTTTTTGGATGTTTTAGGGTTTTGGTTGCGTTTTCTACTGATTTACACCTCTCGAGCTTTAAAACCAGGGAAAAATGGGCACGCGTAGAGCTTAGAGAGATTGGAGAAAGGGGAAAAGTAAAATTTGGATGCAGGATTTCTGCACATAAAATGAAAATTGGCTTTTGAGTAAAGTAGTATCAACTTTTTTGGATGTTTTAGGGTTTGGGTTGCGTTTTCTACTGGTTTGCAGCTCTTTAGCTTCAAAACCAGGAAAAAATGGGTACAATTAGAGCTTAGAGAGAGGGGAGAAAGGGAATAGTGAAATTTCCATGGAGGATTTCTCCAAATACGCCCATAGTCCAGTCCATTTGGCAGTTGCCAGGCGGGATTATGCCTCCCTGAGACGCATTGTCTCTTCCCTCCCCTGTCTCGCCAAAGCCGGCGAAGTCAACACTGAATCTGAATCGGTTGCCGCCGAGATCCAGGCCGACATTGTATCGGCTTCTATCGATGTCCGTGATAATATCCCCAACCGCGAGACCCCGCTCCACCTGGCGGTCCGTCTCCGCGACCCCATCTCTGCGGAGATTTTAATGGCAGCCGGGGCTGACTGGAGCCTCCAGAATGAGCAGGGATGGAGTGCCCTTCAGGAGGCTGTATGCACACGCGAGGACGCCATTGCCATGATCATCGCTCGGCATTATCAGCCGCTAGCCTGGGCCAAATGGTGCCGGCGTCTCCCTAGGATTATCGCTTCTGCTGCCCGCATTCGTGATTTTTACATGGAGATCACCTTCCACTTTGAGAGCTCTGTCATCCCATTCATTGGTCGAATTGCCCCGTCAGACACTTATCGCATCTGGAAGAGGGGTTCGAATCTGCGAGCAGATATGACCCTTGCTGGCTTTGATGGGTTTCGCATCCAACGATCTGACCAAACATTCCTCTTCCTCGGCGAGGGCTTCTCTTCAGAGGTTGGTAATGTAGCTTTAGCTCCTGGTTCTTTGATTGTTCTTGCTCATAAGGAGAAAGAGATCACGAATGCTCTTGAGGGAGCTGGTGCCCGGCCGACCGAGGCTGAGGTTGCCCATGAGGTCGCTTTGATGTCTCAGACGAATATGTATAGGCCTGGGATTGATGTCACCCAGGCCGAGCTCATTCCTCATTTGAATTGGCGGCGGCAGGAGAGAACTGAAATGATTGGAAGTTGGAAGGCCAAGGTCTATGATATGCTCAATGTGATGGTCAGCGTGAAGTCTAGGCGGGTTCCTGGTGCAATGACTGATGAGGAGCTCTTTGCCGCTGAGGACGATGAAAGGATGGTAAATGGAGGGGACCGCGATGAGGAGTATGACAATGTATTGACAGCTGATGAGAGGTTGCAATTGGATTCGGCGCTTCGAATGGGGAATTCAGATGGTTTATATGAGGATGAGGCCAATGCTGGTTTTGAATCCCATGAAAACAGTGCTGGAGTTCATGAGAATGGTGGATCCAATGGTGTTTCCAAGGAGAAGAAGAGCTGGCTTGGTTGGAATAATAAAAAGGGAACAAAAAGTGCTGTTGATGATACTGAGGACCCGAGGATTCTGAAGAAGTTCTCAAAGTTGGCACCAGAAGGTAGCAATCATAAATTGGTTGATCATCAGAGATCATCATCTGAATTTGCGAGGGGGGATGTGGCAGACAGTAAGAAGGGGAAAGAGAAAGGCAGCAAGAAGAAGAAGAAGAGTGGAGCCACAAGTGAGTCTAAGCATGAGAGTGAGTACAAGAAAGGTTTGAGACCTGTTCTATGGTTGACACCAGACTTCCCTCTGACAACTGAAGAGCTATTGCCATTACTTGACATCTTAGCGAACAAGGTTAAGGCTGTTAGAAGACTTCGGGAGCTGTTAACTACTAAGCTTCCTCATGGAACATTTCCTGTCAAGGTAATCCTGGATATGCCTTCTTGTCTTACATTTATAATATCTTATCACTCTGCTTTTCTTCCTCTTGTTACAGTTGAGTTTTTCTTCATTACTGTTAAGGGTTTGGTTTCTATACTCGTTAGTTGTTCTCAAGGAGAAATTCTGAAGAAATCTGCATTTTCACCATTTTGGGTTTATCATGCAGTTACAAATTTTGGCGGGCTGTGCTGTTGGCCAGTTCGTGTTGCTGTTGCTTAGGATGTCCTTTTATATGCATGTAACTGAGCATTTGTTTCCTATTCATTCAACTGTATTTTTTAAATCTCTGTATAGGTCAACTTCTTATAGAACAACTAACTCAGTGATGCACTTACAAGTTATGCTTCAAAATGACTTTCCTGTGGTAAAAAAAGAACATGTGGTTATATAATGTAGCATAATTTATTTTCACATATTAAATCCACAAATTCTTTAGTTTGGTAAAAATAACCTTTATGTAATTTTGTATAGGTATGTGGGTCAACAGAGACAAATGACCCTTCTATGTTTTCCTGTATACACACCACTTATTGACTGTAGGAATCCTCTTATCAGTTTCAGTACTTAGACTAACTTTTGTTCTCTTACATGTGCTTAAATTTGCTAAAGGATAATATGTGAAAATGATGACAAATATTAAATTGACAAAGAACTGGGACACACTGTACAAGTTTAGACTCTCCAGTGCACAAGAAGCTGCATGTTGATTGAAGTCTAAAATAATAAACAAGAGGTATCAATCTCCCCAAGGACCCCAACTAAGATTTGGACCTACAACCAGTAAGCATATGGCCCACTGCTCTACCATGGAGCTAGGGAGGAACAATACGAGATCAGATCTCATAGAGTGCCACATGTAGGCCAACCAAAGAAAGCTATGGAGGTACAATAGGAGATCAGATCTCATAGAGTGGCACATATAGCCCCTCTTTTTTGGGTTGAATACTCTCACTTTTCAATTATTCAACCTCTTAATTTGGTCAAGATAAAAACATGTTCTTTGTAACAACAAACGATTTTATTGTTTGTTTATTTGGTTGCTCTTTATTCAAAAAGGTGTTGGATTGTATTATTTTAGATGCAACAAAGGCATTCTACTAGATCTAATGCGGGAAAGGGAGCAATAAAGCAGTATGGGAACGAAGGCATTCTACTAGATCTAATGTGGGAAAGGTAACATAAAAGTATCCTGGGAACGACGCTGAAGTCTATCTTGCCAGAGAGACGATTGTGGCAGCAGGGGCTAGAGGGAAGAGCCTACATATGGGAACATATGGGAGAACTTGGAGATGAAAAAACCTAGGGCACAACAAATGGCAAAAACAGGGAACGAACTGGTGGAAAAAAGGAAGGATGGAAGACTGGATGCTGTAGATGCTCGATTATAAACTTTTCTTTTTGTGTTACTCGCTTTTAGAGAGCTCAAGAAATGTTGGAATCAGAGAGAAGGTGGCCAGCCTCCAATCGTATCGCTAGAAATCGATTGTTGTGCTTTCTAAGAGAGGGGAAACACTGATGAAAGGAATTGGGGGATCATGGCATTGCCAAATGGTCATTCAAGGAAGCCGTGCAAATTAGGAGTAAGTTGGCACCGAAAATACAGGAGATCCAATTTGACATGTAACCCGATGAAATGATCTCCCAGTAGAAGAATTCAATAAAAAGATGAGGTTGTTTTATCCAACTGGCCGAAAAAACATGAACGATTCATTGCTTTATCCATAATGATCACCAAAGCCCCGTTGTCTTTATAGAGCCACACATAGTAAATTTCATTCATCGAAGACAACAAAATGGAGTCAAGCCTCTAATTTAGTTCTAGAACATCAATAAGGTTGGAAAATGTGGTTATGAGATCCAAATGTTTCATTATAACATTATAGATTTCTGATGATAACATTATAGATTATAAGTTCCAAGTATCTCTCACAATTATGCTTAGAACAACCATTAGATGAGTGTCTTACAAAATCAATGATGATAACATTATAGATTTCTGAATTATGGCCTTTCGTAGTTGCTGGGATTCAAAACAACTTTAAAAAGCTGACAGTTGTGATATGATATCCTTATTTGCTATCATATCACATCACAAGCAACTATAAACAAAATCAATTCGTAAAGAAAACCATCAAGTATTGGCCAAAATATGCAAATAATCCCCAAAATATATGCACTTTAAAAATAGTATGGAAAAAGAGTGGGTCCATTGGCCAGGCCATTCAAAAAAAAAAAAAAAATGGGTACATTGACCCGTCGAAAAACCCTCCATTCGGGCCTCAAATCAGCCCCACAAGTGTGAAAACTTATCCAATCAGTTGGTCTGGGCGGAAAAACTGGTCCTTGATCAGGCGGTGGGATGGTGTAGCACCAAACGGCGCCTGCCGCGTTCTTTACACTCGTGATGCCCGGTGGCATCACCATGATACATGCAACCCCCAATTTTTCTCTCTCTCGGTCATGGATCCGGATCCTAGTGGGGTCGGGCAATCAGATCAGGCCCGGCCTACTGGTCCCCCCCCTCCCCCCCCCTCATTTTTTTTGTTTCCTTTTTTGGCCAATCTTCAAATTGCCGCTGTCAAAGATATGACCGTCGGATATCCCCCAAAATCTATGGGGAGGTCCATTGGCGACCGACGATCATTACATGCTCTCTGATCGCCGATGCCAGTCTGATCGGACAACAATCAAATTTCTGATGGATGCAGCATATGCTCTATAAACTCATAAACCTGAATTATTATTTTTTATTTTTTCATTGCTTCCAACCTTGCTATGATACCAATTGTGAACCTCTAATGTCTTATAGGTCCAATCTTAATGATCCTTGGCCATTCAAAATTATAAAATCACAAGTAATTCAAAAGAGATCCAACTTACGAATAGCCATGGATTTCTAAGTTTTCTGGTGAGATTTTAGGACTTCTATTCTTTTTCCTTGCTTGAGTTCTTGAGCTCTAATCCTGCTCAAGATTCCCATTGGCCTTCTCCCTTGCACCATCCTAGGATGATGGAGAACAACACACTTGGATACGGAGAACTCACTTTCTGGCGTGTGTAAGCTTATGGTGTGGGAAGAGGGAACTTGGGGTGGTTTCATAGATGGAATAAGCTTCCATCAAGCTTGTTCCCTCCCAAGAACTGTTCATAACTCTTAGGTTCTTAATTTAGCTAGTTGCTAAGTATGAACTCAGCAACTTTCCCATATCTAAATTGCAAGTTGCCAAGGGTCTAATGGATCTTGCACACATTGCTAATTCTTGTGATTTGTGGGCTACATATAAGGGCCACAAGAGATCGGAAACATTCTAACACGATTTAGCTACCTCAAGGTTGCGATGAAGATCACTCTTTAATTGAGGAATAAGCCTGATGCTGGATAGCCATAGATGTCCAGTGTCATATTTTGAGGAGGTTGAGGGTTTCATGGGTACTTCCTTCCCGCCTCCATGACCTTTTGGGTTGTTGGTCCTTTACTCCTTGGCTGAGGAGAGGGAGGATCTTATGGAGAGTGGTATCAGTAACTACCATCTGGGTCCTTTTTAAAGAAAGGAATGCTCACATTTTTAAAAGCTCTGCCAAAGGTCCTACTTTCATCTTCTCGAAGGTCATATCGCTTTTGATCTTTTGGTGAAGGTCTTCCCTGAGTTTAAGTTCATATCGAGAACGACCTTAGACGGAATTGGAGGGAAGTATGTTATAGCCAGGAGAGGGCCGAGGCCCCATAGGTTGGCTCCCCTTGACCCGGGATTAGTGAAGCTGAATTTTGATGGATCGAGCATGGGTAATTGGACCCTCTCGGAATTGGGGGCCTGCTCAGGGACGAGACTGGCTCCACTTGGTTTGCAGTGTGCTTACTCAGGCCCTATAGGGGTCTCCATTTCCAATGAAGTGGAACTAGGGGTTGTGCTTTAGGGTGTAAGGAAGACAACCTAATGACTTGGGCAGACTAATTATGGAGAGAGACGATTCAAAAAATAAATAAATTTGGAGAGAGACTCTTGACGTCATTAGGTGGATGGATGGGAGGCAACCCCACCCATGGTGATTCGCAAACACAATTAAGGAAATTCTTGATCAGGTAGGGGGTATCCGGTTCGGTTTCAGCACGTTAGAAGGTCGGCCAATCTAACGCGGATCAATTAGTGTGAGCAGCGGTGGAGAAGGCTCGTTTAGAGATCTTTGACTTCCTTCCCCCTAGAGTTTCCTTTGCCTCTGCTTATTTTGTTATTTAGTGTGTTTTGCTTCTCTCTCATAGTGACCATCTCGCATTCTTTCTCTCTTTTGCTTTAATGAAATTAACTATCATTCAAAAAAAAAGAAGGAATAAGCCTGATGCACCTAACCACAACTTAATTACTCTAGCAACTTGCAGAAGTGAAAAACTTGGAACCTTAGCAAGTCAAGAACTGTTCTTAGTCATCATAGAAGTAGGTAACAAAAAAAAATGTTGATGCAGCTCCAAAGTTGCTTGAGAACGAGCAGAAGAGTAGAATACATTAGTCACCTGAAAATCAAACCTCCAGTTAAAAATTAAAGCTTCAGTGCAAAAGTACACCCAATATAGAGCTTGAAATTAATGCCACAACCCTGTATCAAATGTCTGTTTATGTTCAAAGTTTTTCTTCTTGTAAATTGTGGTCATTACGTGTCATTCCAAAAAAGAGAACTTTCTGCTGAAGTGAGTTAATCACTGTTTCTCTAGGGGATAAACACTATTAGCCCCTTATAAAAGAACAACAATGGTAACAGTACCTGTAGTTTTATGGATATGGAATTGAGTTAATCACTGTTTATGTTAACCACTGTTCTCGTTGGCTGTTGATAGCTTTCTGGAAATTGTAATAGCCTTTAGCAGCTAATTAGAAAGCTATAAAATAAAGAGTAAAGTACCATTATGAAGACAAGGGAGTGTGGATATCATTTCCTTTAAGAATATTCTTTTTGCTTTTTATTCGACACACTTTTCCTTATCATCTAGGGGCAGTCTCTACATTGCTTGATGTGTACAGTAAGAGATTGGATATAGCAAATTTCCTCCATGTTCTAATAATTTCTGATCCCTAGTTTTTTGGTATCATGTTTCAGTAGTCTATTCATCAGTGAAATCCCACAAAATATCCGGTAGGCTCATTAATTTCATACAAATTCCCTCCAAATTTAATCTGTCAGTAAACTGGGGCTTACCTATTCATGAATCATTTCAGGTCGCCATCCCTATCGTTCCAACGATTAGAGTTCTTGTAACTTTTACAAAATTCGAAGAGCTTCAGCCTATGGATGAGTTCTCCACCCCTCTTTCCAGCCCTGTTCATTTTCAGGACACTAAATCTAAGGAATCAGAGTTATCATCAGCATCATGGATTTCATGGATGAGGGGGAGTCGTGGGCAGTCAAGTGACAGTGACAGCCGGTGTGGGAAGGACGAGGTCGACCCGTTCCACATACCATCGGACTATTCATGGGTAGATGCCAATGAAAAGAAGCGGCGCATGAAGGCCAAGAAGGCGAAGAGCAAGAAGGGTAAAAAACAGGTAGCCAGAAGCACAGAAGTCCAACAGCTGAGTGATGGTTTTGAAGAGTAGAAGCTCAAGGGGAATATTGTTTATTTGCCTTCAATTCTACAAGAGGAATAGGAGGTAAGGGAATTTGACTGGACATCGAATATGTTTTTTCTTTGTTGGGGGTGTGATGGAAGATTTGAGAATTACCAGGTGATTTACTTGTTGATTAGATTAGAAAGATATTCAGCCACTCTTGTATTGATGTGATGTGAGATTAGAGAGGAATCTCATTTTCTTTTAATTTGTTCTATTTTTCGTAACTTATTTCATGTGTATTGATGCCAATGATTAGCTAATTGTTGTTGTGCTTTTACACGGATTCTTTTGTTGAATTGAATTTTAGTAAGCCCTCATCACAATAACCTACTCAGCATTTCATCCTTGTCGCACCTTCATTTACTGCAATATCTCTTAAATTCAATTAAATGTCACCCTGTTTTTATTGGAATTACTTATATCAATAGATGCAAAGTTCATAAAAAACCACTAAGGCTCAAATACAACGCTTCTGAAGCAAAGATTATGATTAGGGTGTGATGATGAACTATGGCAATTCAATCAAAGTGTGGTTTCAGGCTTTAGTTCCGATTGTAGTACTTCCAGGTTAATCAACATTCTGCTATTTCAAACTTCAACAATAGCAAATTTAATATTAGGGACCTCTTTACTGTTTTTACTGACCTGAATTTCCATGCAAACTTCACCTCGTTGCTTATTGTCTATCTAGATACTAAAGTCCTGGAGTTATCTAATCTTATGCTAAGATCGTAGCTGAGAATTAGGAAATTATTTTCAATGCATCGACAGACTGACTTTTATCCAGTGGGGCATTCCTTTAAACCCAATTATTTACTGATTCAGAACTTGGAAGTTCTTCAAAACAATGAAAATTCCAAAACTAAGAGCCCATCGGATCAGAAAAGCTGATAAATCAGAAATTGAGGAATAATGATCCCGATTTTAATTAGAAGATATTCATTTTTTTTTTAATATTTATGGTCCACCTTACTGAGATGCATCTCTGAATACCATTCAGATGAAAATTTCAAAAGAACGAACTATGTCCCATTTGTACAATGCAAAACAGAGATTGTATGTAAGAAACTGATGAACTAGACGATTGATATGGAAAACTTGAGGGCTGATTTGAGACTAAAAAGAGAAAAAAATATGTATATCTCAGTTAGCTTGAAAATTAGGAACTTGTTTCTGTTTATGAAATTAAATGTAATGAGAGATTATATTGGTACAAAATTAGAGGTACAATTGGTTGAGGTGACCCTGATGAAGGGGTTAGCCCGTGTAGCAAAATTCTTAGTGATTGGAGCTCGAGCTCCATGGGTAGCACAGCTTCTATGACATAGACAAGAGAGAATTGGGTTGCACCAGTGGGGGTGCAGAAAGATGTCTTGTAGGCTAAGAGAGTTGAGTAGAGTTTAATGTCAATTGTGACCAGATTCATTGACGGTCTTAGTGAGGATACTACTAATTATTAGATATTTTGGCTTGATCTCAATGTCTCAAGGGTGGTATGTAGTAGAATATTGATGGTGAATGTTATAGGCGTTGCATAAGTAATCAGTATGTTGATTTTCAAAGGAGGTGTCACTATCAGTGATAATAGATTCAGGGATGTCATAGCGACAGAGAATGTTATGTAATGTTATGGTAGATGAAACTGACGATTGTGGGACCATTGATTTTCTTAGAGGGGCCGCTTCAACCTACTTAGTGTAGTAATCAGTTGCAGTGATGATAAATTTGTAGCCATTGGAAGAGGCGGGAAAGAGATCGATGAGGTCAAAATGCCCAACGGCAGAAGGGGTGGTGATTTATATTTGATGTTGTTCACGCCGAATCTCCTGTTCATTTTCTCATGAATTGCTGTCCCCTGTCACTCTGTGCTTGTTTTCTGTGTGGAATTAGAATGTTATTTTCTCTATTTTATGATAATTGAGTCTCACTTGTTAAAAAAAAATAAAAAAAATGATGATCGAGTCTTGGATAAGTAAAGATAAAATAAGATAACGTAAGTGAGTTAGGTTTTTTTTTTTCCTTTCCAAATTAGAAAAGAGAAACTCTTCTTATACCCCCAACCGGCTTGTCTATTCTGCGACAACAAAGCTGCATTTCATATCACTGCTAATCCGGGTGAGGGTATTATCCTCGGTGTGCTCTATCTCTGTCCTTACCCTAGCTTAGTAGTTGTAGTTATACGTTGATATCTTTTTAAGCCTACGAGTGCAGATCAGCTTATGGGTCTCAGCTTGTGGGTTGTTCGCCTCCGTCTTCCGAAATGCCTTTCTAGATATAGGATTAGCAGACGGCAAGTAATGGGTCATCGGGTAAACCCATGTGATCAATAGTGATGCTTAACATGGAATCATCCACCTCCCTCGTAGATGAAATTCATTTGCAGTTTCGATCTCAGCTAGGCCCTTTAAATAATGATTGCCAGTCGGTTTGAGTTTATTGAAGGTTTTCAAAAACATTGGATGTTTCCAAAAGGAATTTGCAAATGCATCTCAAAGGAGATTATGTGTTAAAGCATGGCTACATGCCCTGGTGTGAGCTTCTTGGATAACAGTGCGGGATTCTTCTACGGTGAGGCACCGGAGTGGGGGACCATCAAAAGAGGAACGATATAGAGTGTCGCCTAGGATGACATATCTTTGTGCTCGACGACAGACGAGTAATTTATCATTTGGTGGCTCAAGCAAAGTGCCATATTGGAGAAATTGATAGATGTTACGAAACCATGGAATCGTAGAGGTTTTTGGTGAAAATGGGGTTTGTGTGTCACTAGCGAAGTTAATTTCTAGAGACGTGGAGCAGGGGTAGAGAGTTGTTCAACTACAAAAGAGTAGTGTGTGGTTTCAAGAGGTAGTTGTAGCATTGAGCAAATGGAAGCCATAGCATCAGCATAATGGTTATTAGAGAGTGAGATTTAGTTAAGGTCTACATATGTGAAGTGAAAAAAGTGGTTTATCAACAAGTGACTTATATGGTAATAGTTTATCATCTTGTGTTTGAAGCCAACTATGAGGGCCTCATATTCAGCAATGTTGTTAGTTTGCAGGAAAAGCTAATCGGTAAGATTTGGGAATTAAGATACCTTCATGGGTGCGAAGGACAACTCTGATGCTAGCCTCATGACTTGTGTAAGAGACATCAAAGAAGAGAGTCCAACAAGCAGATGGAAGCTCATCGAGATTAGCATGTAAGATAGCTTCATCGGGAGAGCTAATGTCTAAGGGTGCACTAGAAGGTACTTGAGGGGATCATAACGGCTTATGAGCCTGGTTTCATAGTTTAGCATGTAGTTAAGCAACTTTTGAGAAGTAAAGACAACGACAAGACATGCCTTCTAAATAGGGTATAGCCTTGTTGGTAGGAAACTAATGTTCGGCTAAGATAATAAACTATACGTTCTTGATTTGAGTCGTCTAATTGGGCGAGGAGGCAGCCAAAAGCATTGGCATGAACCAAAATGTATAAGAGCAAAGTTTTGTTCGGTTGCGGTGGAATGAGGACATGTGGGTTCATGGGAAATGTCCTGATATGATCAAAAGCTTGTTGATCCAATGATGTCCATTTTGATGGTGTATCTTTGTAAAGTAGTTTGGTAAAAGTTTTGCATCGCAGGGTCTGCTGAGGGATGAACGTAAGAATAACTGCAAGATGGTCAAGGAAACTACGTATGCCACTAATGTTTTTAGGAGGTGTCATTTCTTAGATTGCTTTGATTTTGAGAGGTACTAAAGTGTAAAGGATTAAATACTGCCCTTCTCTAATAGCTTAAGCTTTTGGAGAAGTCGGTAAGTTTCTAACATGGTATTAGAGCCAAAGGTCAGAAGATCATAATCTGGAAGATTAGGGATTTGGGGACGAAGAGGAAGAAGATGGCGGCAAGGGACATCTGCCACAGGAGAAATCCTGACATTTTTTTTTCTTGACATTTTTTCATTTCATTGAATCTAAATTTCGAGAGTAGCGGAGAATTCTATCAATGAGATTTGGGGTCGAAACAATTGTCAATGGTGCTCATAAGATGCAGTCGGAACCGTTGGGGGTATTATCGCAGTTTGAAAGGAGGATTTATTCAGATTAGATGAGCAAATGATTTTGGATATCAATGACCTCGTTCATGTAAACAGATCGATGATAGTACCAGGAGGAGGTTGGTAAATGTGATGGTAGACTGCTTGGCCAAAGGAGGTGTTTTTCCTGGAGGTCACGAGTATCTTTATCATACCTGACACGGAGGATCACTGAATTGTATTCAGGGGGTTGTAATTACTGAATGAGAGTTATTATCATGGATATCGGGGATAGCTTCTAGGAAGGTAGCCGAATTTGAAATTTTAGGTTTCTGTTTTGGACCGGTGAATCTAAAGAGGAGGGTAAAGGGGGAATAGTTTTTGATTTTTCTTTTAGAGCCTTGGAGTTATCTCCTAGGTCCTCATACGATGTAGTTCATGAGGGACTCTTGGTCCCTTCTTCATGTAATTCTCGTATGAATTATCAATATATTTCAAAAAAAGAGCCAAAGGTCTTGGGTTCAAACGTCCCCGATGTCAAAAGAAAAGAAAAATCCACATGCAATGGTCGGCCCAAGGTGGTACCACATGTGCCACGTGTTTTCCAAGTGGGCTACACGTGATGGGGGAGTGTTAAAGTATAAAGGATTAAATATTGCCCTTCTCCAACAGCTTAAGCTTTTGGAGAAGTCGGTAAGTTTCTAACAAGAGGATCGACCTCGATGCCTCGTTGACTAATGACGAAACACAATAGTTTGCCGGAGGCAACACCGAATGTGCATTTTTGTGGATTAAGACGGAGATTGTATTCCCGAAGGCAGCTAAAGATTCGGTGGAGGATGAAAAGTGACTATCATTGGTTTTGAATTTGGCCACTACATCATCGATATAATCTTCAAGTATATTGTGTATAAGGTCATAGAAAATGGTAGTCATGGCTCTCTGATAGGTGGCCCCGATATTTTTGAGGCTGAAGGGCATAACTTCATAACGATAAGTGCCCCATGGGGTTATGAAGGCGGTGTGATCTTTGTCCGGATTTAGTTATAGCTGGAGAAGCAGTGCATGAAGGACAACAACTCATGACTGGCAGTACTATCTACTAGTAGGTTTATGTTTGGTAGGGGAAAGTGATACTTAGGACATGCTTTGTTTAAGTCACGTTAGTCTACACAAATACGTATAGATACATCTTTTTTTGCGATAGGAACTATGTGTGGGAGTCGGTTTTACCCGCCTCTCGCTCTCTGGTTAGTGAGGGATCACCACGTCGGGTTTTTTAGAGTGGGGGTGTTTGTATGTTTGCGTTTCTTATTAACTCGGGATCGGGGTCCGGATTTCATAAGAAAGTGAGTTTCAGAGACGTCGCATAGGTTAGGGCCTAGGACCCGTGCCTGCTTTTCCAATGAAATGGGAATAGAGATCCGAGTTTCATTGGAGGAGCAGTAACCGAAGTTGTACTCTAGGTTTGGGGCCTAGAACCCATAATTTTACTATGTTTGTTAAGGTATGGTCTTTACAGAAATTTAAGGGTTATGGTTACATTAGGGGAAGGTATTAGGCACCCCTCATGCTCGGGTAAACTCGGTCTCTTGAATTGATTTGGCAATTTTGAAGAACTTTATCAGAAATCTTCACTTTTTATCCTTTATTACGATTAGGTTTAATTCATGTTCGTAAATGAAGTGGATTTACAAAGAAAAGAGGGAAAATTGGTTTTGGTGTTATCCTTATTACAATTATATAAACATTGCCTGTTTCGGGTCCCAGGAGGATCTCGCAGTGTAATCTCAATCAGGATAACTAAAACAAACGGAAATGACGAGACATATAGGAAAAAAAACGATGGGTTTCTGATTCCCTCCGTTTGTCCAACACCGCTGGAGCACTAGAGCTCTCGTCTCTCTCTCTTTTGTCTATAGTAGGACCGGAGACAGAGTGGCGGGGTAAGGAGAGGGAACGTAGCCCCATTTACAACGAGAGGTAATAGATTTACATTACAGGACCCAGGGCAAGAAGAGCCCTAGATCACATAACTACCCTGTATCGGGTTTTATAAGAGAAATGCAGAAAGCAGGGAAATGAATGTAATTTTACCAAATGAGCGAGGACGCCTTCCGAAAATTCTGCGGGGTAACGACGCCAGTTAGATGGTGTAGCTTTCATTGTCTGAAAAATTCTGCAGAACAACGGCGTTATCTGAACGATGGAGCTTTGCGTTCTCCGAAAATTTGGTAGAACAACGGCACTATTCGGATGATGGAGCTTCGTGTTCTCCAAAAATTCGGCAGAACAACGGCGCTAATTGGATAAGATAGCCCCGAGTTCTCCAAAATTCGGTAGAATAACGGCGCTAGTTGGGGGGTGTCGCTCCGAGTCTTCGGAAATTCGGCAGAATGCTGACGCCCAGTATGAGCTCCGTAAGAATAACGGCGCTATTCGGACGATGGAGCTTCGTGTTCTCCAAAAATTCGGCAGAACAACGGCGCTATTTGGATAAGATATCCCCGAGTTCTCCGAAATTCGGCAGAATAATGGCGCTAGTTGGAGGGTGTCGCTCCGAGTCTTCGGAAATTAGGGTTTTTGGTAGGGGTGCAACTCGGGTCGGGTTGAGGCCAACCCGACCCCACCCGAGGAACCCATTTTGCCAACCTGACCCGACCCAACCCGATTTCTAACCCGGCTGGACCCAACCTGATTTGCAATTGGGTCAGCCCGACCCAACCCGATTTCCAATTTATGCACATGTTTTTTGTGGGCCCCACTGTTGTTTTTTTTTTTGGCTCACATTCCCACACAGGCATCCACCATATAAAAACTCTGTAACTGAACTGAAGGATAAATTTATGTTGAAATTTAAGCACATTTCTAGCTTCAATGGGAAATGTGTTCAGTTGAAATGGGGTTTTAAGCACATATCGGAATTGAAAATCGGGTTTCGGGTCGGGTCGGGTTGCCCGACACCCCAACCCGATTTCCAATTCGGGTTGATTTTTCCCAACCCAACCCAACCCAATTTTGAAAAAAAGCCAAGCCAAGCCAACCCAAATTCGGGTTCAACCCGACCCAAGTTGCACCCCTAGTTTTTGGACAGAGTTTGCTTTGAAAAGGGTTGAAAAATAAGAAGTTAGAGGTTTTTTTTATCTAAAAACTAACTTCTTAATCAATTAAAATCTAAAACCAGTTTTTAACTTTTGATTTTACTTTACAACCCCCCCCCTCCCCCCCGGCCGCGTTCGGAGGCAATTTCACAATTTGCGAAATTGAATTAGCAAATTGCGATCCAATTTTGCTAAATTTCATCTGACAGCCATGTCAAGTCGGCAAGGATTTCGCAAATGGGAATTTCACAATTAGGGAATTTTGCATGCTTGATGGGGGGTATTTTGGTTCAAAACTTAGTTTTTCGGAGTTTTTTGGAACTTCGAAAGACCATATCTTTGTTTGTTTCGACTACAAATCGCACGCGGTCAGATTCATTGGATTCCTTATTGCAAAGAGAATCTAACAAGTCCGGTGTCACGAGTTGGTTTGGGTGCGAAGTGTTTTTGGGTAAAAACGTACGTTTTTTTACTCAAAGTTAACTTCTGGTTGAAATGCCCGTGAAAACGGGCTTTTTGACTGTGCTGTAAAAGGCGGGTGCAGTGTAAAGACTGGCCTTTTGTTGTAACTTTGGGACAAATTTGTTTTGAGAAATCTTTCCCGTTTAATGAACCAAAGAGAGAGACCGAGAGAAAGAGAACATGGGCTCTGGGTTCGGTGTGAGACTCTTCCTCGCGACAACCTATCATTGGTACCACCTTGACAAATTGGGTGTCTACAGTTTGCGACCCACCCAATGTATGGTGTGGGGGTAATCAAGCCTACATCAATTAGTTTTTGTATCTCAAGTTTGACCTTAGTGGCAATGCTAGGGTGCTTCCTACATAATTCTTGAGTGACCAGTTGGGTTCCTGATGGAATATGTAGGGACTGTTTGGTTCTCACATCCCTGGCATCTTCAAGGACGTCCCAAGTAATAAATAAAAAAGTATTTTTGGTAATTTTATGGTGTTCGATTTGCCAATTTAGCATCACAATCCCTAGAGACTACTACCAGACAAGATTCAAAGGTAATTATTGTTTGTCTGGTGATGTGGCCCCCTTGTTCGCTACTTATATCTTCCTTGCCAAATTTCACCAAAAAGGGGGAATTTGGCAAGTAGAATCTCTCTCTCTCTCTCTCTCTCTCTCTCTCTCTCATTCTCTTCCCATTCTCTCTTCTCTTTCTATATTGGTTATGACACCCCCTCCCATTACTTGGTTGGCAACCATACACTACTTATTAGGGGTGTTCATTATTCGGTTAAAACCGAATAACCGAACCGAACCGAACCGAATTGGTTCGATCAGTTCGGTTCGGTTCTGTTTTTTTCCGTTTTGGTTTCGGTTATCTCAAAAAAAAAATTCGGTTAACCGAAATAATGATAAAAATCATTATTTTTTCAAAAAAAAAGTGTGATACGGGCACTCCAAAGGATGATCAAAACCGTCCATTTGATTGATCACAACTTAATTAGGTTGTGCTCCAAAAATCATTTCGATTGGATGATCCTAGCCCTCCGATCGAAACCACGATTTTGCTTTTTTTCCTCTTTTTTTCCCACTATTCGGTTTATTCGGTTATAACCGAATAACCACCCCTGCTACTTATCACTATTCTACCAGGTAAATCCTTGGTAGGTCAAACGCTACAAATGTTTGTCGCCCTTTTGACTACTTATACCACATATTTAATAATATGTGGATCATTTTCAATTTTGAGATTTATGTCAAGTGTCTTCGATGATGGGAGGTATCTTGAAGTTGTGATGGTGCCATGAGGACGGTAGAAAAGTCAACATCTTCATGGATTAGGCTGTGTTTTGTGTGCGACGGAACAGGAGGTGGAAGGAGTAGACTCTAATGGAGAAAAATTGGCTTTTATTTTTCATAAATTGTGGGGTGGTTGTTGTTCACGGTGTTTAATTCAGTAGTGTGGAGGGAGGGAGATTGAAGGTATGTGGTTTGATATGAGGAGCATGTTGAGGGGCTAATAGTCCATCTAATTGGGGGAGTCCTAGGTAGAGTTGAAGGTCTAGCAGGAGATATGGAAGGGAAGTTGTGTGGATGGTGTTATAGTTTGTTTGTGTGTTAGCGAAGAGTGTTTGGAGGTAGGGAAGTTGATCCTTATGGGTTGACGAAGTAGGTGCTTCCTTCATAGAAGTTTGCGAGAGGGGGTGGGCCTCCTTAAGGAATGCGGCTGATAGTTGTTTGGATTGTGTGATTAGTTATGTCTCAACATAGGAAGCTATTAGTGTTAGAGAGGACAAGTGGGGGTTCCTTCGTGATTGAGGGAGGAGTGTGTATTGAGGCAGGGATCGTGTGTTTGTGTGTGGGACGATTTTGTTGGGGTCGAGTTTGGATGAGTGAAATGTTCGTCATTGATAGGGTTCGGCAGGAATGTTTTTTTTTGAAAAGGGCAACAGAATATATATATATATATATATATATATATATATATATATATATGTAAAAACAGAACCGAGGTGGTCCTGAAGGAACAAAGATAGCGGTTCGGCAGGAATGTTAATAATATATAATCATTAAGAATGAATTTTACACATTGATGTAAACTAGAAAGGGATAGATTGTGTTTCATGTATCCAAAGACGGCCTAGGAGTATGCTATAGGATGCGGGTACGTCTAAAAAATGGAAAAGGGTATGGTGAATCATTGGACCCACTTGCAAGGGGAGTCATATTGTACCAATTAACCGGGTATTGTAGAGCTTCTTAAGCGCATTGGTGAGAATGTTTATGAATACGACTGGTCAACCTGGCGGCATGGGAGTTTTTGCAACTTTCAACATGACGAATGAGATGAAAGTGACGATCATTTGGCCTTGAGGGCGAGTCCTCGACCGGGGGAGTATGATACAGGCTCACATGGAGCATGTTATTCTGAGAATTCAGCATAATATGAATGTTAAGAAATATCCTTATCTTAGAAATTATGGTGAGATATCCTTATCCTTTCTAATTTTTATCTTTATCTTTAACTACTGGTGAGATATTTTAGGATATCTTTAGGTGTTTTACTTTTCTGAAAGTTAAATAAAGAATGGATCCTAAAGTTTAGTGGTTGTTTAGGAGTTTTAGTAGGAAATGTTTCTTTTATATTGTAAGGGATGTACTGGACGATTGAGAAGATGAAGGGGATTTTTTTGGACCTTTTAAATATCTTATACTTTCTCTTAGTGTGTGCTTTAATTCCACACAGAGACATAGGTGCTTTAATTCTTTTTTTTTATTTTTTAATGGGTGTGTGCTTTAAAGAGATGCCCTGTGTGGTGTGCTTATTCTTTACTCTCTTTTTTATGGGTGTGTGCTTTAATTCCACACAGAGACATAAGTGCTTTAATTCTTTTTCTTTTTTTTTTGATGGGTGTGTGCTTTAAAGAGATGCCCAGTGTGGTGTGCTTTAATTCTTTTCTCTGTGTTTTTTTTTATGGGTGTGTGCTTTTAATTACACACAGAGACATAAGCGCTCTCTCTCTCTCTCTCTCTCAATGGCACCAAAAGCAATTTGCTGAATTATTGGCGTTGTTGCGCTGGGATTCGTAATTTTGCTGCTATTCTGTAGAAGGAACTACGTGGCAATTACTTTTTGGGGGAGTGATAAATCGACTCCCCATGTGTCTATCTCTCTCTAACCCAGAGGAGAGAGAAAGACACATGGGGAGTCGATTTATCATTTTGGGGGGTCGATTTATCACTGCCCAATATACTTTTGGTCATCACAAGCATAATTTAAAGCCAGGAAACTCGGGTAGACTCGGAAAGAGAGTTTAATTGAGCGGGTTGAATTAGGGTCACTTATTAGGAGTTGCGACCACAATAACTGAGTTTATGTATTGGGTTTTTTTTTTTCTTTCTCCTTTCTAAAGAGGAGGGCTCTTAGTCTGTAATAAAAGGCTACTTTTGGGGTTTTTCCAAACAGTTTAAAAGGGCGAATTCAAAATTCACGTGATGCCAGCTATTGTTGCATTATTGCCTCTCCTTTGTACATGAACATTAGCTTTTGAATAATAAAAGGGGAAGCGATATTTAAGCCCCTTTTCTTCACCGGGGACACCCAGCGTCAGTGTATCAATGGCAAAAAGGACCTAATGTACTTTATGTCAGAAAAATCCAGTGGTTTGGATTGCAAAGTACACTGGCAAATGGGTGTGCCCGGTGATAAAAGGGGCGTAAATATCATTTCCCTAATAAAAGTGGTGTTTCAATCACCTTTATCTTCTGGGAAATGTTTTCAGCACTACTGTATTTTGATGAGGGCACTCCTCACTTTATTAAAAGTAAGGTATGGCCCGCACCATAGGATGATTCAAACCGTCCATTATATGGGCCACAACCTTAATAGGTTGTGCCCCAAAATTTATTTCCATAGGTTGATCCTAACCCTCGGAGGGTGAGGATCAACCTACGGAAATGATTTTTGGGGCACAGCCTATTTAGGCTGTGGCTTATCTAATGGACGGTTTGGATCATCCTATGGTGCAGGGTATACCAAACTTTTAATAAAGTGAGGAGTGTCCTCATCAAAAATTCAAAATACAGTAGTGCTGGAACATTTCCCTTTCTTTTTCGTACTACGTAGAAAAAGTAATTGTCGAATTATTGTCGTTCTTGCATAGGGATTTGCTTAGACCAACTGTTTCCCTTCTTTATCAGTGTTGCTTTTAACCTCCCTCTCTGAAACACATAGCCAAAAACGTTGTTCTTCAAATATCCTTCTTCTCCAATTCCTTGTCTCTGTCGTTGGAAAGAATGGCCTCTCAAGTTCTGGAGTCGGCCGTGGTCAAGGTTGGTAAGACTATAGGTAGCAAAACCTACTCAATGATCACTATCTTATTCAAATTCCAGGCAAATACCAACTCTCTTCAAGAAAAGATGAATGCACTTGCAGCTTCCAAGAGAAACATAGTAGAAGAACTCGAATCAGCCGATAAACAAGGAAAAGTAGCAACACAACCGGTGAAAGAGTGGCTAACCAAGGTCGAGAACATCGAAGGCCGAGTGAATTCGATGGAGAAAGATACCAAACATCTTTGTGGGTGTTTTCCGAATTGCTATTTACGCTATAAATTGAGCAAAAGTAGCATGGAAAAGATCCAAGATGTGATCCAGCTTATTGATTCTGCCAATTTTCCAGCAGGGTTGGTGGTGCCTAATACTCGGTCAGAACCCGTCCAGCAGATACCAGGGCCATCAATTGTGGATCAGAATGCTGCATCAAAGTTATTAGAGCGTCTCCAGCAGATACCAGGGCCATCAATTGTGGATCAGAATGCTGCATCAAAGTTATTAGATCGTCTCCAGCAGATACCAGGGCCATCAAATGTGGATCAGAATGCTGCATCAAAGTTATTAGATCGTCTCATGGAGCTGGTGTTGAATGATGACATCTGAAAGATAGGAATTTATGGCGTGGGAGGAGTAGGAAAGACTACTCTAGTAAGTAACTTCAACAACATGATGGGCGGCCTCCCCTCTCAGGCACAACCCTTTGATATTATCATTTGGGTCACTGTGTCAAGCATCATAGACTTGCATGGGATTCAGTTGCAAATTGCTGATAGATTGAGATTCAAGGAGGTACTGGAGAACGTGAGCAAAGAAAGATGGGCCTCTCTATTGTTGGAAAGATTGGAGAAAGAAAAGAAAGTTCTCTTGATCTTGGATGTTGTTTGGGAGAATATAGATTTGGACAAAGTGGGCATTCCACAAGGAGATCTCCTGGGCTGTAAGATTATATTAACAACAAGATCTTTGCATGTATGTAACCAGATGGGGACAAATAAAAACATTAAAGTCGACGCTCTAAATGATGAAGCAAGTTGGGAGTTGTTTAGTAAAATTGTTGGAGAGCTGCCTGATGTCGAAGAGATAAAATCTCTAGCAAAGAAGGTTCTGCAAGAGTGTAACGGTTTGCCATTAGCAATTAAGGTTGTTGGTAGCTGTATGAGAGGAAAGAAAAGGGTCGGGTTGTGGAGGGAAGCCTTACGAGGACTCCAAAGGTCGGCACCAAGTATTGAACGTGTAGAGAAAGAGGTATTTTTGCCCTTGAAATGGAGTTATGACTCGCTACAAGGTATGAACATCCAACCCTGCTTCTTGTATTGCTCGTTGTTTCCTGAAGATTTTTCTGTTGATGAAGATGAGCTCATACAATATTGGAGAGCTGAGGGATTAATAGATGAATCGATGAATCTAGAAGAATCCTTAGATGCTGGGGTTGCTTTGATTGAAAAGCTCAAGGATTCTTGCATGTTGGAGTGCGGAAAAGCTAAAGGAACGGTAAAAATGCACGACATTGTTCGCGATGTTGCTCTATGGATTGCGTCCTCGTCAAAAGATGGGACTAAATTCTTTGTCCAATCTAACATGGCCTCAAGTAAGATGACAGAGGAAGGGATGTGTGAATCAGTTACCCGAGTTTCATTTCCAGGTGGGGGATTAAGTGAGATTCCTATGTTTTTAGCGAGATGTTCTACGCTATCAACTTTGTTTCTCCAAGATAATCCTCTTACAAAGATTCCTACGGATGTCTTTCTAGGTTTGAAAGCACTTAGGGTCTTGAATTTGAGTCGTACAAATATCAAATCACTACTAAAAGAGTTGGGTGGTCTTAATAATCTAAGACTACTGAATCTCTCCGAGACAAAAAAGCTAAAACGCATTGAAGCCCACACGATATCAAAGTTGTCTAATTTGGAGGTACTGGACATGCATGAGAGTAGTTATTGGTGGAAGCAAAAGGAGGAGGTGGATGAGGAAAGCGTGACGTTGGAGGAGTTACTACATTTAGAGTGTTTGTATTATCTTCGAATTAAGGTCTATAGCATTGCTTATCTTCCTTTGGATTCAATTTGGTTGAAAAGGCTAAAAAGCTTTCATATTTGCATGGGTCGTGGAAGTAGTGATTTTGATAGGTTTCAACTGCTTTGGCTGCCGCCTTCGCCGCCGAATGAAAGAGTGGTAGAGTTGGCTGGTGATGTTGAACGGCAAGCCAAATGTGCTGATGAGATGTTAAACATTGCAACTTATTTAGCTTTACGGGGGTGCATTATGGGATATGGGAACGAGCTAAAAGTATGCAGTGCTTAAAATCACTCACTATAGCAAGTTGTGATGTGAGAAAGCCAGCGATAATGAGAGGGAATTTTCAACCGTGGGTATTGCCAAATCTTGAGAAATTATACCTTTTAGCTGTTAAGCATGTAGAAAACATTTGGGAAGTAATGGTTACAAGTGAAGAAAGAAAAAGCTTTCCTAAATTACGTGAGATCCATGTGGTTCATTGTAAGGGATTAAAGAGTCTTATCCCCTGTGATTTGCTTCAACAACTAGACAACCTTGAAGAAATCCATTTATCGCATTGTCACGACATGGAGGAGATATTTGAAGCAAAGATGGTTGACGAGAATACACAGGAGATTGTTGTAACCAGCGTGATGGAAAGAAATGTGCTCCCAAAGCTACGGATTTTACGACTTAACGATTTACCGCGATTGCAGTGCATTTGCCAAGAGGAATTTTCATGGCCCTCTTTGGAGACTTTCAGTGTATGGGACTGCGATAAACTATGGACGCTTCCTTTTTCCAGGTATAATGCAAATACAATACGAGAGATCAAAGGACACGAGGAATGGTGGGAGAGATTAGTATGGAAAGATGTAGGTACCTGGTTGAATCTGAAAACAAAATTCATCAAATTAAGGAATTCATGTAAGAATAGATCCTCGCTCGAGCGAGAGCGCTCACTCTCTCGCGCATTTCTGGTAAAGCTTTTGTATATTTCTCTTTTCTTTTTCTTATTCATCTTCTTTTGCAGTCACAAAGCACTCCTTTAACTATTTAGTGAATGGCCAATTGAAAAGCAGAAAGAAACCGTGGGCCAGGTGGGTTTGCAGAATGACGGCACAAAAGGACAAGCATCTTCATCTGATGGTGGGCATGGGTTCGGAGGATTGGTGCACCAAATATGGACTGGTTTGGAAGTTTGAACGCCTTGTCCAAGTGCGTTTGTCATGTACGTACAAGGCTTGTCTGCCTTGTCTTGTTTTTTCTCTTGAAACCTGACTTCATGGAACAAGCATGTACCGTATTTTGCTTAAAATGTCTCTCTGTAACAACAGGGTTTAGATACTAATAAAGACTTATAATTTGATTTCTGTGGCTATATTTTGCTTAGATATTTTGGTCATTTTTATTGTATGATTTTAGTGATCAACCTTGGTACACTTTATCATCATGAACATTGATATGGTTGATCGTCGTCGTGAAGAGACGAATAATCAGTTCTAGGCCCTGTTGGTTTTGGATTTTGATAATTGATTTTGAGTCTAAATCTGATTATTGAACTCACAAATTATGTTTAATTTTGAGTCTGATAATCAGTTTTGGACTCACAATCAGTTCTAAAAAACCACAACAAATAGGGCTTAGTGTATTTTGAAAAGAGCACGGGTAGCAAAATGGGAATCCGTTTTGTTAAAAACCAGGCATGGACCATTGGAGCCACGGTCGACTAAAAGAGAAAGGAAGGGAGCTCAAATCCCTGCAAAAGCAATAAATATGAATTGAAAAGGTTCAAATCAACGGTCATATCATTCCTTTTTTATTTTTCAGACGAGATCCTATTTTCGAAGTGTTTCTATATAAAAACTCCTAATATAGAAACACTTAACAATTAAGAAAGCAACCATGTAGAAAGCCACTTTTACTATCAATGGTATAAAGAAAATGTTGAGTCCTACGAGGGGCATATGGGGATCGACATGTATGTGAAATCAAGACAGTTAATCTTGAAGAACAATAGGAAGGGACCCACACACTCTTAGCCCCGTCTCAAACGTACGGATGTACGGTCTTGGTCCCGTCTCGAACATGGATCCCATACGTAAGATTGTAGGAAACACTTTTCTTGTAAATTTTTCCATGTATGAAATTTTTTTGTTTTCGTCTTTAGAGAGGATATTTATGACTTCTTTTATGATATCATTATAAGTTGAAGGTCCCTGTAAATAAAATTTGAACTGTTGTGGTTCAAGTAACTTATTTTTACGTGTAATCAGACAATGGAAATGCGGGAAAATTCTGAAAAAAAAAATAAAAATCATTCCCTAACTGTTTTAGAAAATTTCTGCAATTCAAACAAGGTCATAAGGGCTACCAAAATCAATGGTTTAACTTTTCTTGGCATAATCCTAGGCAAGGCTTGTTGGATCAAGGGTCTAGGATTATCAGATGTGTTCTCAATACATTTGTCGTTTAGTTAATTGATTTGATCACTTAATCGAAGCAGACGATGGGCCAAATAAGCGTATTTGGCTCATCACTTTAGCTATTCTTCATACAACGAAAAATTGAATATGAAACCCTCTTAACAAATCTGTCCGATTCCTCCTCAAACACACTCAAATTTGTAAGGAAAACTCATTTCTACTCTTCTCTACCCAATTACGTTCAATGAATCACCTCCCATATAAAAGATTCCTCAAGGGAATAAAGAGTCATACTCCTTGTCTAAGAGTCATTGCTTCCACCCCCGTAGAATTCCCCTCTCCCACCGAACCAACATAGGAAAGTCTAACCTCACCATTTCCATCTTTAAATGATATATCATATTCCTGCTTTTCCTAGAATTCCCCAACTTGTTTTATGAAAATTCATCTTGATGATACCCATAAGAGGAGGCTTCCACCTGGGGACTATTTTAAGTTTAGGGACAAAAAATTGAATGAAGAATTTCCACTTTCTCCTCATTATTGATGCATTCATACTGTAGGGAATCAAATTAGGTAGAACTCATCCCTAAAAGCTAGCTGTTAGAGGGAGGGTGCCCATTCCCTTATAACCCATCCACATCCATTGCTTTTTGTGTGGAACCCCAACACATTTGAAGTGGACCTATCTCTCATCCTCGTCTTCGTCACCTCTATATATAATAAACTCTTTCTTCTGAAAATCCTTCCATTTCTTTCCTCTATATCATCCGGATAGAAGATTACCAACCATGCCGGTACTTTCCATGCTACAATGAATGAAAAGATAGATTTGAGTTTCACCCAATAGCACCTAAACTTGGAGAAGACATTGTCCCACTCCCAGGTCTAAACTCTAAACTACTGTTGGACAATGAATTAGCATGTAGTTTATTGCAGTGTTTAAAAATGTGGATGTGAAGCGGAACGCGGCCAAGAAAAATCCTTGTCGAATTGGTGCAGATGCGGCCAAGAACACAGTTGACGCGGTCATAACTCAGGAGAGTTAAAGGAATTTTTATTAACTCTGCAAAACATGGAATGCAGATGTGGTGCAACGCCGAACGCGGCCAAGGTAAAAGGGAGTCGACTCGGGCGAATTCCGAGTCGAGTCAACGAGTTTTTAAACACTGATTTACTTTTTCTTTTGCATTTGAGTACATGCTGCATAGATGCTGAATACTCCGGCTTCTATTGAGCAGGAGTCAATGGTCAAGATTATATTTCACCCTTGTATCCAATAAAAAGCTATAAAATCTTATATAGTTGCAATCTCTTCCCCGTCCACTTGTCTTCTGCTTACACCCATTTTTTAATTCCGAATTGGTCATAAGGAAGGTCGAGTAGCCTAGGTCAAAGGGAACAATGTGCTAGCTGGCATTTTCAGGAGGTGGAGGCAACAATCACCTAGAAACAAGGGGATGTGTGAAGAATAGAGCCTGAAATGTGTAGTCATTAGAAGTTTCCTACCCGAGAATGTGGGTAATGAGGAACAATTACCATATAAAAGCTATAAAAGGAGTTGTCTGTCTCGGAAGGTGGGGTCCCAGAACCAAATTAAAACATGTCTTAGCCTTTATCTTTTATCATTTACTTTTTCATATTGTCATTTACTTTTCCTAGTTGTAGATCGTTCGATTGGATTAAAAAGTAGGGAAAAATACTAATACACCCCCTCTAGTTTTTGACACATTCATCTCTTACCCTGCCTTTCAAAATGTGGCAAGTACATCCCCTGAGGTTTTTTTAACGTGACGGAGTAGACGACGAGGCGGAAATGACCAAAATGCCCTCATCTTCCCCAACTGAAAATTAGAATTTTCATACTTGAAAACTGAAAATTAGGGTTTGATTCAAACCCTTATTTATTTATCAACATAAACCCTCGATTTAGGAGTTTTATTTGTCTTCATTCACAAAATTATAATGATTTGCACAAAACCCCTAATATTTTAGGACTTTTTTTTATCAATGTGGGTTTGATGTAGCCATGGCGTGTGGTTTCATTGTCTGTGGTGGAGGTGACGGCGGTGGCCGAAGGTGGCGACAATGACTTTGGCCGGAGGTGCGAGGGCGGCAGTGGGAAATGGCGTAACCCTAATCCCTCTACAAATGAGGGTATTTTTGTCCTCAAAATTAGGGGTGCAACTCGGGCCAGGTGGGTCGGGTTTTCCAAAACCCTACCCTACCCGAGAATCATCTCGGGTCGGGTCGGGTCTAATTTTTTACTGGAAAACTCGAGATTTGTAAACCCAACCCTACCCAAGATAGTTTCTTGGGCCAGGCCGGTTTGGGTCGGGTTTTCATTTGTTAGCGTGGGATAGTGACTAATTTTAAAGATTTTAGAAAAAAAAAATCTTCACACCAAAAATCTCTAAATTTATGTCATCAAGTGGATAAATATAAGATGGACACTATATTTTCACATAACAGACATGATCACCTCAATGAAAAAAATTGTATCAGTATATTGGAAAATAATTTTCTATGTTATCCAAGAAATATTTAAGAAAGTCACAATACACCCATATGAGTAGGGTCGGGTTTTGGGTTTTTGTTCTTTAAAACTGGCCCTACGCAAGATTGAGTTGGGTTTTCCAGTTTAAACATACCCAAGACCCATGACTTATAAACCCGACCCATGTTATTTTTGGGTCGGGTCGATGTGGGTCGGGTATAACTTGGCACAAGTTGCACCCCTACTCAAAATATTAACCATGGTTAGTTTTAGGGCTGCAAATGAACCGAGCCAGATCACGAATATGTTTGGGTTCGGCTCATTAAAAGCTCGGCTCAGGCTCGTTCGTTTACTAAACGAGCTGAACCCGAGCCCAAAAATTAGGCTTGTCGAATAAACAAGCCGAACTCGAGCTTTGTATAGTTCGGCTTGGACAAGCTCGTGAACTTTTTAGGCTTGATTCATAAAGCCGAGTCGAGATTTAAAGCTCGGATTATGTTCGTTATATATATATATATATATATATATATATATATATATATATAGAGAGAGAGAGAGAGAGAGAGAGAGAGAGAGAGAAAAGTGTCTCTAGTCTGCCGACTAGAGATCGTTCTCTAGTCCGCCGACCAGAAACACATGGGTCCCCCATTTTTTGTGGTGATTTAAAACCTTCATTTGATATGCTTCATCATAGATAGGGTGTCCACAAAAAATCAGCTTCATAGATCATCATAACCCTTCGATTTGTAGAGAAAAAATTGACAGATTTGTGGCGGTTTACAGCCGTCCATTTTAAGCTCCACAAATCATAGGGTTGGGATGATCCTATGGAGCTAATTTTTTGTGGACACCGTCTCTATGTTAGGGCCCATCAAATGAATGCTTTGCATCACCCAAATAAGGTGACACCCATGTTTTTTTGGTCGCCCGACTAGAGAATGATATCTAGTCGGCCGACTAGAAACACTTTCCTCATATGTGTATATATGAGAAAACGGTTCCTACACATATGTGTAGAGAGTTCTCTACACACTAGCTTAAAATACAGTGGGGGCCCACATTGTTTGGGTAATCCAAGCCATCCATTTTAAAGGCCCTCACATAGATAGGGTGTCTACAAAAAATCAGATCCATAGGGTCATCCCAACCCTACGATTTGTGGAGGTAAAATGGATGTCTTTAAACCTTCACAAATTAGTCCATTTTTTGCCTCCACAGTTCGAATGGTTAGGATGATCCTATGGATCTGATTTTTTGTGGACACCCTATCTATATGAGGGCCTTAAATATGAATGGTTTGGATCACCCAAATAATGTGGCCCCCAATGTATTTTAAGCTAGTGTGTAGATAACTTATCTACACATATGTGTAGGAACCGTTTTCTCTCTCTCTCTCTCTCTCTCTATATATATATATATATATATATATATATATATATATATATATATATATATATATAGAGAGAGAGAGAGAGAGAGAGAGAAAACGGTTCCTACACATATGTGTAGATAAGTTATCTACACACTAGCGTAAAATACTGTGGGGGCCCACATTATTTGGGTGATCCAAGCCATCCATTTTAAAGGCCCTCACATATATAGGGTGTCTACAAAAAATCAGATCCATAGGATCATCCCAACCCTACGATTTGTGGAGGTAAAATGGATGTCTTTAAACTTTTACAAATTAGTCTATTTTTTGCCTCCACAGTTCGAATGGTTAGGATGATCCTATGGATCTGATTTTTTGTGAACACCCTATCTATGTGAGGGCCTTAAAAATGAATGGTTTGGATCACCCAAATAATGTGGCCCCCACTGTATTTAAGCTAGTGTGTAGATAACTTATCTACACATATGTGTAGGAACCGTTTTCTCATATATATATATATATATATATATATATATATATATATATATATATATATATATAGAGAGAGAGAGAGAGAGAGAGAGAGAGAGAGAGTTCCTAAGGTGTCACCTCATATAGCTTATATGAGGTGGCGCTTAAAAACATAAGGGGCCCACTTTGTTTGGATGATCCAAAGCATTCATATGATAGGCCCTCACATAGATCGGTTGTGCCCAAAAAATCAATTTCATAGGATCATCCTAACCCTTCCATTGGTGGAGGTTGAAATGGATGGGTATAAACCTCCATAAATCTGCCCATTTTTAACCTCCATAAATGGAAGGGTTAGGATGATCCTATGGACCTGATTTTTTGTAGGCACCATATCCATTTAAGGGCCTTTCAAATGAGTGGATGATCCTATGGACCTGATTTTTTGTAGGCACCATATCCATCTAAGGGCCTTTCAAATGAGTGGTTTCGATCACCCCAAAAATGTGGGCCCCTTATGTTTTGTGAGCGCCACCTCATAAAAGCCTACCATGTTAGAACACAAAAACTGAGTCCTGAATAAATTCCAAAATTAGAATCAAAATTCAAAATACAATAGGAACTGGGCCAAAGAAATACCGGAAGAGTATATAATTTATGTGTTTCTGTACATAGTGAGACTTACATATGGATGGATTGGATCAAATCTGGACTCAGTTTAATATTATTTTTTGGACATGGATGGATTGGATCAAATCTGGACTCAGATTGTGCAAATCCATTCGATTTTAGTTACTTGATAGATCAGGGAAGTTTAGCCATCGGGGCTAAACATGGGCGAATAAAACTTGGCTCCAGACCGGTTTGGAGGAAGTTCCTGGAATGAGAAGAGAAGAGGGGAGAGATTTGGGCCACCTAAATTTTTCTAAAAATTAAGAAAGAGAAGAGAAATTTGTGGAGGGAGAGAGATTTACTCAAGATGGAAGAGAGATATTTCATTTCTAAAAATTAGGAAGAGAGATCAGGGAGAAAGAATCCCTATATTAATTTTATGGAGAGAAAATAGGAAATCAAACCCAACAGGTTTTTTAAGGCTTTTTCATGTGTTTTTTTGAAAGAAAATGCCACGTAGAATTTAAGCTGGGTGGGGAAGCTGTCCACATCAGCATGAACAGTGAAACCCCCATCCTGCTATATTATAATAGATAATAGATTATATGATATGATTTGATCACTAATCGAAGAAGCAGACGATGGGCCAAATAAGTGTATTTTAGGACAAGTATATGAGGGAAATGATATTTACGCCCCTTTTGATTACCAGGTACACCCATTGCCAGTGACTTTGCAATCAAAGCCACTGGATTTTTCTGACAACAAATACATTAGCCCCTTTTTGTCATCGATACGCTGACGCTGGGTGTCCATGGTGCTCAACAGGGGTGTAAATATCACTCTCCCCATATATGATCGATGAACATAAAAGAGACTTCCTTATTAGCATTTTCCTAGACACTCGTATCATTTTGTCTCATCACTTTAGCTATTCTTCATACAATGAAAAATGGAATATGAAACCCTCTAATTTGTAAGGAAAACTCATTTACACTCTTCTCCATCTAATTACGTTTAATGAATCACCTCCCATATAAAAGATACCACACTCATAAAGGGAATAAAGAGTCATACTCCTTGTCTAAGAGTCATTGCTTCCACCCCTGTAGAATTCCCCTCTCCCACCGAACCAACATAGGAAAGTCTAACCTCACCATTTCCATCTTTAAATGATATATCATATTCCTTCTTTTCCTAGAATTCCCCAACTTGTTTTAAGAAAATTCATCTTATGATACCCATAAGAGGAGGCTTTCACTTAGGGACTATCTTAAGTTTAGGGACAAAAAATTGAATGAAGAATTTCTACTTTCTCCTCATTATTGATGCATTCATACTGTAGGGAATCAAATTGGGTAGAACTCACCCCTAAAAGCTAGCTGTTAGAGGAAGGGTGCCCATTCCATTTCACATGTTCGATGTGGGTCTATTGCTTTTTGCATGGAACCCCAACAATCTCCCCCTCCACGAGGAAGCAACGTGGACCATCTCGCCCCTCCACGCGGCGGCAACATAGGAACCACGAGATAACTACACCGGGGTTTCCGAGATCTTCCCCGAGGAACATTCCCGCCCTCGGAGGCACACCAGGATTACCACGCCCTAGCTCTGATACCATTTGAAGGGAATCAAACCGGGTAGAACTCACCCCTAAAAGCTAGCTGTTAGAGGAAGCGTGCCCATTCCCTTATAACCCATCCACATCCATTTCACATGTCCGATGTGGGACTATTGTTTTTTGCGTGGAACCCCAACACATACCTTTGAAGTGGACCTATCTATCATCCTCTTTTTCGTCACCTCTATAATAAGCTCTTTCTTCTGAAAATCCTTCCATTTCTTTCCTCTATATCATCCGGATAGAAGTTTACCAACCATGCCGGTACTTCCCATGCTACAATAATTAAAAGATAGATTTTAGTTTCACCCAATAGCACCTAAACTTGGAGAACACATTGTCCCACTCCCTCTAAACTCTAAACTACTGTTGGACAATGGATGAGAATGTAGTTTAATGCAGTGTTTAAAAATGCGGATGTGAAGCGGAACGCGGCTAAGAAAAATCCTTGTCGAATTGGTGCGGACGCGGCCAATAACACAATTGATGCGGTTATAACTCAGGAGAGTCAAAGGAGTTTTTATTAACTCTGTAGGACAAAACACAGAATACGGATGCGGTGCAACGCCGAGCGCGGCCAAGGCAAAAGGGAGTCGACTCGGGTGAATTTCGAGTCGATTCAACGAGTTTTTAAACACTGCTTTACTGTTTCTTTTGCATTTGAGTTCATGCTGCATAGATTCTGAATACTCCGGCTTCTATTGATTAGGAGTCAATGGTCAAGATTATATTCCGCCCTTCTATCCAATAAAAAGCTATAAATCTTATATAGTTGCAATCTCTTCCCCTTCCACTTGTCTTCTGCTTACACCCATTTTTTAATTCGGAATAGGTCATAAAGAAGGTCGAGTGGCCTAGGTCAAAGGGAACAATGTGCTAGCTGGTATTTTCAGGAGGTGAAGGCAACAATCGCCTAGAAACAAGGGGATGTGTGAAGAATAGAGCCTGAAATGTGCAGCAGTCATTAGAAGATTCCTACTTGAGAATGTGGGTAATGAGGAACAATTACCGTATAAAAGCTATAAAAGGAGGTGTCTGTCTCGGAAGTTGGGATCCCAGAACCAAATCAAAACATGTCTTAGCGTTTATCTTTTATCATTTACTTTTTTCGCCGGGGAGAATTACACCGGCGTTTTAGCTACCCTTTACCGGAATTTCTGAACGCCAGTAAAAACCTTTTTTGTTGTAGTGTATCTTTAATTCATTGTCCCACGGATTGGTGTTTGTCTGTGTCATTTACTTTTCCCAACTCTCTGATTGTGTACGTGTTTACAATTAACGATACAATATAGTAGTCTGACGTAGGTGTATCAAAGCTGTTGAAAAACCAGATGATCAAGATCCACCGTCGAATCCACATATCGAAGGAAGGCAGAGCGCGTCAAAGCCATAATCAGGCCGCTTCGGACCCTAGGATCATCTTTCAAATGATACGGATCAACAATTGGGACAGAAGATTACCTCCACTCATCACACGGTTACACCTGTCGTTCCCACTAAAGCTGAAAATTTGTGACAACAGAATGAATATAGCAAGGGCGATGATATTTTCACCCCGCCGCAGTATGCATCCACCCCGATGTTAACGTGATTTGACGTCAAAAAGCGTTAAAGTTGCGTCAAAAAGCGTTACCTCTACTCGGCGAGCAATCCTCCGACCGCGTCATTCATCATAGATTTTGCAATAGATATCGGGAGATGATAAATTCGCACCCCCTACAGGATGATTCGCGCCCCTGTTAACGTGAACTGTTGCCGATTTTAACGCTTTTTTTTAACATATAAAAAGGGTGCGAATTTATTATCACCCTAAATTTCGATAATCTTCCACTTATGATGGAATCTCCAAACGGGTCCCACTGCCCTCCTCAGGCTCCACTACTCCTAGCAATGGTAGTGATAGAAAGCGCAGACTACAAAACTCCCTTGTAAAATTTAAAATTCAAATTCCGAAACATTTCCCGCCTTTTTCAACATATTAAAACCCTCTCTCTCCCCCTCTCTTTCTGTTCACAGACCAAAAAAAAAAAAAATGTCCTCTTCATCGTCTGCACGAAGACTGAAAGAACGCGGTGGTGCCGGTGGAAAAATAACGGCGATAAAACCCTACAAGACTCCCACGCAAAACGCCCAAAAAGAAAACCCTAGCAGCTGCAAAAAACCTACCGGAAAAGAAAATACAAGAACACTTTCCAGTGCTAGAATTCCGACCGCATGTCCGAAACCAATCGTCCGGCCACTGCCGATGCAGCGGATCGATAAGATTGCGGCGGGTTCCGACAAAGAAGGAGATCCAAGAGTCCGGTGGTCGACTTCGTCTTTGCCTAAAGGTAAGAGCTCTAAACCCTCGGATTTTGCTCGCTATCTTTCGGATCTTCGTACTTATCGTCTATCTAGGGTTTCTGATTCTGACCATTTGAAAACCCTAGAGAAGACATCATTAGCTGAAACTGATGAATTGAAGGCGAAATTGGAGGTTTTAGGTCATGTGGATAGAGGGAAATCTTTGAATGGAATTAGGAATTTAGCGAAATGTTCGCAGAAGAAAGGTTATTCGAATTCGAATTTAGAAGGACGAGATGAGAATTCTGTGAATGATTCGAAAGGGAATATTGGGAATGGTGTTAGGGTTTTAGATGATGGTAAGATTAGGGTTTATTTAGATTCGAATCGGGGAAAGTCTGTTGAAAATGCTTCAAAGGGATTTAGGGTTGTTGAGCGCTGTAAAGAGAAAGTTTGTTTAAATTATAATTTGGATGAAAAGTGTGAAGAATTTATGGATGTTGTAGAAGATCGTAATGATGGTACTCGTTCGGACTTGAATTTGGAGGTAGTAGGTGAGAAAGATTTTACTAGTGACACTTATGAGGAAAAAACTTGTGTGGGTTTGAATTCAAATGGTAAGAGTGAAATTGCATCCAGTAGTGCTGAGGGTTTTGAAAATTTTAAGGAGAAAACTAACTTAGTTTCTGATTTGAAAGGAAATGGGGATAATAAAGCTATAGATGCAGTCCATGTTGATTCAAATTTGTTAAGGGAAGGTGAAAAATCTTTGAATGGTTTCAGGGTTCTCAAAGATCCCAAGGACCAGAAGGATGGGGAAGAGCATAAAGTTGCTCGTCCTGTTGACAAATATCCAAGCAAGCTCCATGAGAAGCTTGCCTTCTTAGAAGGAAAGGTTCGAAGAATTGCATCCGATATTAAGCGAACCAAGGAGATGCTGGATCAGAACAACCCGGATACGTCAAAGCTGATTCTTTCTGATATTCAGGATAAGATTTCAGGAATTGAGAAAGCTGTGGATCATGTAATGTACAACAGTAAAAGTAATGTGGGTTTCACTGAAATTATAAAAAATGACGGCTCGCAGTATCGAAATGCAGACAAGAATCAAGATGGCCTTGATGTTAGTTTGAAAGACTCAGTTAAAGCATTGAATCATGAAGAATTAGAAGCGAGGTTCTTTCCTCATCATAAATTACTCAGGGCTCGTACATCGTCTGCTAATAGTATGGGAAAGGATCAAAACCAATCCACTAGTGACTCAGCGCCAGACGACGGATTGTTGAGGTCCATTGATGAGAACCCTATTGCATTGGAATTTTTGGCTTCCCTAGAAAGAAAACAATCAAAGATTAACACTAATGACCGACGCCTCCAATTAAAGAGTTCTACAATTCAGGAAATGGAGTCCGATGGTAGTTCAACTTCAGCAGCACAAGGCGTTCCAAAGAAGTTGGTTGGTGGGGGTTGTAATGAGGAGGATGTCACACTCACGACCGATGAAAACCTTGAAGATTTTGATGATCAAGAAAATAGGCCGGCAATGATTCTACTGGAGGATATTGAAGATTCTTCCATTAATCAGTTGCGGGAAATAGGATGTAAATCTGCTACTGGTGGATGGTTTGTGTCTGAGGGTGAATCTGTTCTTCTTGCTCATGATGATGGTTCATGTTCCTTTTATGATATTACAAATTCTGAGGTATAGCTTCTGTCTATACTCTCCAACCTTTTTATAAAAACCTCTTTCTCTTCGAAACTGATATTTTGTACACTAACATTAGAATAAGTTGTTAGGGTAAGTTTAAATGCTTAATAATTCTGGCTTTCATGCTTTTCCTTTATTCACATTCTGTGGTTATATTGCTGCTCTGGATATTGATGCTAGAACCATGTTTTAGTTTCAGGCGATATCTTTTGTACACTGGATTTCTTGCTTGTTTACTATAATTATTGTCAAAGGATTTGCCTAGGCATCTAGTCAGGGGTCTGTCACTAAGGTAAGATCAGCTTGGGTGCTAGACCTGGCTCTGGTCTGCTTTTATAGACAACTGCCGAGGCCAAATGTGATCACCTAGGGACTTGGCAAAATGAACTTTTAGTGATGTTTATTATAGTTGTATTTTTTCTTACATATGGAAATATTGCTCATAGTTTAAGAGTTATCATCCTCGAAAAAAGAGGTTATTTGTAGGAATTATAGTTTAAGACTTGTTCTGTCCTCATTTTGTGAGATTTGAGGCATGAAGCCCCGAGAGGCTGAGAGTAATTGTTATTCTCAAAGAACGTTTGGTTAATAGCATATTGAATTATTTGACATAGTGATTATCCATTGTATGCTAGTTTGATATATTTATCTGTTGTTTCTAATTTTTTCATCTTGCTAGTTTGCCAGCAGTTTTGATTTCTGATTTTCTATACTTGATTAGTTTTTCCTCCATGTCAATATTGTAGTCGACCATAAACGTTGAACAATGTAAATGATATGAAATAAACCTTTTGATCATAGATATCATTGTACAGATGCTAAATATGCTGAAGTATCTTTGCTAATTTTCTTTTTTTCTTCCTTTTTAATCTTTCTCTAGTATTGTTGCCTGGGCTTTTGCGTAGTTGCCCAACGAGTCTTTCGTTTAAAACCACCTATGCATTTTTACTACCATGGTCCTGGTATTCACAATAAATAACTCTTTGTTCATTTTGCCTTGTCAATATGGGTTTCCAATTTTCTTGCTTCTGATATTCATAAGAAACTGTATTCATTAAATCGGAACTGCTTTACCTAATTATATGTTTAATATTTGTTCATGCTTGTACGTGCTTGTGCGATTTGTTTCCATTTCAGGAGAAGAATGAATATAAGCCCCCTTCTGGGGTCTCACATAACTTGTGGGGTGATTGTTGGTTAATCCGTGCTACTGGTTCTGATGGCTGCTCAGGAAGATATGTTGTGGCAGCATCAGCGGGAAATACTCTGGACTCAGGTTTTTGCTCGTGGGATTTTTATACTAAAGATATACGAGCTTTTCGAGTTGAGGATGGAACACCCACTTCTTATTCTTCTTCTTCAAGAACAGTGCTTGGTCCCCTGCCCAACAACAGTACATGCAGAAGAAATGCTTTATCCACTATCATAGCTCCTGGAAGCCAACAGTGGTGGTATAAGCCTTGTGGACCTCTTCTGGTGTCAACTGCCAGCTGTCAGAGGGTTGCTAGCATTTATGATATTCGTGATGGGGATCTCGTTATGAAATGGGAAGTACCGATGCCAGTCCTTACAATGGATTACTCGAGCCCTTTGCAGTGGAGAAACAAAGGGAAGGTTGTTATTGCTGAAACCGAAGCCATTAGTCTCTGGGACGTGAACTCACTCAATCCACAGTCCTTGCTGTCTATTGCCCTATTTGGTAAAAAGGTCTCTGCCCTTCATGTGAATAACACTGATGCTGAATTAGGTGGTGGTGTTCGAAAGAGGTGAAACTTTTATTCTTTAATCTGTTGCTTACTTGCTTGTCATGTATCATTTTTCTGTTCAGCTTTGCTCTTTCACTTTTCATAGTGTAGTTTAGTAGTTCCTTATATATATATATATATATATATATATATATATATATATATATATATATGGGAAAACGGTTCCTACACACAAGTGTAGATAAGTTATCTACACACTAGCTTAAAATACAGTGGAGGGCATATTGTTTGGGTGATCCAAACCATTCATTTGATTGGCCCTCACATAGATAGGGTGTCCATAAAAAATCAGCTCCATAGGGTCATCCCAAGCCAACGATTTGTGGAGGTAAAATGGACGTGTATAAACCTTCACAAATCTGTCCATTTTTTGCCTCCACGGTTCGAAGGGTTAGGATGATCCTATGGAGCTGATTTTTTTTGGACACCCTATCTATGTGAGGGCCAATCAAATGAATGTTTTGGATCACCCAAACAACGTGGGCCTCCTCTGTATTTTAAGCTAGTGTGTAGATAACTTATCTACACTTGTGTGTAGAAACCGTTTTCTCTTAAAAAAATGTATTTGAAGCTTAAAATCCTATCTTAAGTTTCAAATATTTGTGTGGGTCTTTTTCCAAAAGCATAACATTAAATCTGCATGAATAAAACATGTGAAAATATAAATCCTTAAAACTACTTGTAATTGTAATCAGTCGTGAAGCCTTCTTTAGTGCTTATAATCATTGCCTACATTAAATCAAACCTACTTCTCTGCTTATATTTGTGCTAGCATTTATGGGAACCTGATAATCTCTCTTACTCAGCTGAGAAGCATTGGGTGTGTCTGATTCTGATTTATGAAATGCCTTAGTTTCTGTTGTTCATAACAGATGAAGAGATCCCACCTGTGGCCATGAATTGGAAATTTAAAATTACTGATGATGGTCGCTCGGTTTCTTCGGGACAACCATCAAAAAATGCAAGTTGCACTCTTTTTATCTTTATACTAATCTCTGAAAGTTTCTCTTATCCTTGATATGCAGAGTTAGTTCGTCTGAAGCGGAAGGAAATGACGGAGTGTTCTGCACACAAGAAGCTATCAGTGTTTTAGACTTTCGTCTACCATCTGGTGTAGGCCATAAGATACCCAAACATGGGGGAAGTAGCCAGTCAATTTTCTCAGCTGGGGACTCTATATTTGTTGGTAGCACCAATGCAAGATCAGGACCAAAGGAACACCCTCGCTCGTGTGTGCAACACTTCTCGTTGCGCAAAGGAAAACTTGTCAGTACTTATTTGCTGCCAGAGTCCAATGCTCACTTCCATCACTCGTCCATTACTCAAATATGGGGGAATTCAGATCATGTTATGGGAATATGTGGACTTGGACTGTTTGTGTTTGACACCTTCAAGGATGCACACATGCAATCTTTATCCATTAATCATGGAATCACCAGAGAAGCAACAGAAATCATTGGTCCAGATGATTTATATTGCCCTTCTTTTGATTATTTAGCATCTCGGGTCCTACTTATATCGAGAGATCGCCCAGCGCTTTGGAGGTACTTTTCGTAGTTATTTATGCATGGTGGAAGAGACTCTATCTTATACTATAGTTGTGTTTATTTCTCATGTAATTTGGCCTGACATGAATAATTTTGCTCCGATACATTAAGATTTGTCTTATGGTACACCAGCTTATTGTGTCAATATCAATTTCCAAATCTCATCAGTATAATATAAGTCCCTGGTTATGATGTTTAGTCATATCTCATACCCAAGGAAGTGCTTCTATAGTTGTATGAGAGAAAAGCAATCAAACCCTACATGCAAAACTAGTTGATGAACAGAAGATCCAGGTGGGTATGAAAAAAGAGAATACATAAATAACTTCTCTACGTGTTCTTACTCACTCAAACTATTGCTATAACTCTTGCCAGATATATCTTCTTATTCACCTATTTACTAAATCCTATGTTATATGGATTCTTCACAACAAGTGAAGTAACCATCTTGGACATGTGTCGGGTTCCCATACTATTAGGATTCACCTCGACAGTTCTTGTTCTCTTTAATCTTTTTTTTTCTTCTAAATACTACAGCAAACTTACAATTATCACATGTGTATGGATTCACCTAAACAGTTCTTGTTCTCTTTAATCTATTTTTTTTTTCTAAATACTACAGCAAACTTACAATTATCACATGTGTATGGATTCACCTAGACAGTTCTTGTTCTCTTTAATCTATTTTTTTTTTCTAAATACTACAGCAAACTTACAATTATCACATGTTTTGAGTTTTATCTATCCTAATAGTAAGTTTTTTCATATGAAAATAAATATTATATGTACTTATGCGTAAAAGAATAAAAACTAGCCGAATTCACGAATCCTTTTTTAGGTTAGCTATTCCTGACACTCAATACCCATGTCAGATTTCGACGCTCATATTCGTACTCGTGCAACACACGGAATCTAAACACCTCTCGAAATGCGAGGATGAATCTAAACACCTCCCAAAATGCGAGGATGCTCACCTAAGCCTCTATTGTTTGCAGTTGGTCATTTTTACAATCGTCCATGTATAATAAGTTAATAACAGGTATTGGGTTAAACTAAATCCAAGTGGGAATTGGCCCAACCCATCTCTACTGATATGCGACACAAACCAATGATTAAATCCACTGATTGCGACCCCCCAATCCGATTATTGGACTCAAAAGAGTCCCATAATCGGATTGGGGGCGTGGGGGTGGCAATCGGTTGTCATAATCCCAAACGAACAGGGCATTAGTGTTAATACTCTGCATTTCCTGTTGTCTTGTGATTCCAATGCAACTGAAGCATTTTCCTCACCAGAACTACTTTGGAGTGACGTTGTCTTTGTTTGCCGTTTAGTCAAATGGAATTGCTGATGTATCTGTGGGCTTTTATGCTGGAATAATTTTACATAATCCTTTGCTATCTAATTCATATTGTTCAGAAGATGAAATTGGACTGCTTTGATTTGTGTTGGATAAATTTTCCTTGCCAAAGATATTAAGTTTCCTACGTTTGATTTTCATCTAAATCATTTCCCTTTCTAGATAGTGGGGTTACTAACTAGGGCCCTGTTTGGAAAAAATATTTCTAAACGTTAATACATTCTTTACACATGAAAAGGATGACTTGAACGAATCCAATTCAATTTTTACTTGGAGTGGCCATCAATTTATGATAATATCCCTATAAATTAACTATAATCATATCATTTGTCTCTAAATCGTGGAAGAAAAATCTTTCCACCAGAAATGATTTTCTTACATTCAATAGAGGCCTAGAGGAATGATATCAGTATATACATTACAGATTAAATTGTGTATATGCAATGATCAACCATCATATCTCAATCTGATAGTGATCAGATGAAGATGGACCCACCACTTACTCCAAAAGTGTGGGACGCACTGGGTAAATCTTTATTTGAGCAAGTGGTGAGCTTCATCATCCACGGCAGCAGATGCATTACAAGTTGTGGTGGGCCCCTCATAGAGTTTTTTATGCAGATGCAGTCTTGAATCTAAATCATTCTTTAAAGAACATTATTAAAGTAGCTAACGCAATTTGTGTCCAATAGCATTAGAAAATTTTCAGACTGGTTGATATTGATTTAAAACTTTGTTTATTGTTGGGAGGGGAGTGTGATAACTCCAGAATTAAAACTAACCCATCTTCAAATTTTAAAATAAGCAAACTAGCTTAGAATGAAGCAATTAATACTAAGAAAACAACACTCACCTTTGTAGTGTAAGCTACTTCAAGAACAAGAGTCCTCAACCTTTCCTCAAATAACTGTAAGCTAATCCTGTGTTCCTTTGCCTAATTAATCAGGCACTAGAAGGAAAATGGTACTTTGTTAGACACAACTTAGTGCAAACTTAAGAACCTTCGGTCCGTTCAAATATTGCTGAGGGCTGCTAGGAAACGGGATCCCGTTTGGGAAAAAAACATTATACCTTTCAATTGACACGTGTAATAAGACAAAAAAAGTGAGTTCTCATCTCGACGGAATGGAAAAATTCACGTGAAAATGACAATGTCAACGGTCACTTTCACCATTGCCTTTATTTTCTAAATGGGATCCTGTTTTAGAAGTGTTTTCCAATGTTGATTATGTTGTTTCACCTTTTCATCGATCGTTGATCAAGCTTGATGAGGTTTTGTAACGAAATCATTTTACACATACGTGCTTTCATACTTTTACACCTGTTTTTAGGGAAAAGTTGTGCTTGTATTTAAGGTGCGTCTGCAGCTAGCATTCCTTGTTGTTTATAAGCATGGTTTTAAATTTCGACCGATATCCGAAATTTCAGATTTCAGGTTTCAGTGGAGACAGACACCGAAATCACACTTATCCGAAACGGTATTTTATTTCGACCGAACTTTCGGTCGAAATTTCGTTTTTTCCGAAATTTCACACAAAAAATATGTTTTCTTTTTAATTATTTTACCAAAATTTTAGTAATTTCGGCAGAAATTTTATATCAAATAAAATACTATTTTCTTCGTTTTGCCTGATTTCGGCCGAAATTTCGAAATTCGACCCGGGGGTCTGAAACCGGTACCAAAACCAAAATTTAAAACCTTGTTCAAGAAGTCTTTTCTCAGGAAATTTTTTTCCTCTTCACGATTTAAAGGAAACTAATACTCAACTCAATTAAGCCTTTGTCCCAAACTAGTTGGGGTTGGCTAATTAATTCTTTAGAAAATTTTCATGAAGAAGATGAAAGAATCTACCCAGATCAAATTGACTAAGTCTAATCCTGACACTAGTTGGGTTCATCTACATGCATTATTTTCTTCCATTCTCTTCTATCCGAGGTCTTGTTATCTGTTATGTTCCTAGCCATCAAGTATTTCCTCACTGTCTCTATCCAAGTTGTTTTCGGTATGCCCCTACCTCTTTTTACTCCATCAACTTGGCACGAGTCTCTTCTTCTCACTGGAGCATCCAAAGGCCTACATTGGATATGCCAAAACCATCTTAAGTAGTGCTCTCTCATCTTCTTCTCAATTAGTGTCACCCCCACCTTTTTAGGGATGTCTTCATTTGTAATTATATCTAACTATGTGTGGCAGCACATCCATCTAAGCATTTGCATCTCCGCTACACCCGTCTTATGCACACGCTGCTTCTTTGTGGCCGAACATTCTAAACCGTACAGCATGGCTGGCCTCACAGCTGTCTTATAAAACTTTCTCTTTAACTTGGTATGTATTTTACGGTCGCACATAACTCTTTAAGCATGCTTCTACTTCAACCAATTTGCTCTTACTCTGTGGTCAACATCCTCTTCAATCTCTCATTCTTTACGTAGGATTGAACTAAGATAACGAAATATATCCCTCTTAGGTACCTCCTATCTAGTCATATTTATTACATCATCCCCCCACCTCCTTACGTTACTAAAGTTGCGCGCTCCATATACTAAGTCTATTTACAGGAAACTAATAATCATTACAAATTAAAGGTTAGGAGATAGAATTTGAAATCTGGTGGTTCAAGGTTTTTGTTTTTTAACTCTTAACTTTTTTACCGGTAATCAAACAATAGAAAAGTATGAAATTTGGGAATAGTTTTTTGTTGCAAAGATTCCTACAATGTAAAGGTAATAACAGCTGTTTTTACTTGCGCCACAGAAACTCAAGTCATGAATGTGCGTGCGTTTTTGCGTCACCGGGGAGTTGGTTGAGATTTTTCATGTACGGAGAGAGTCTTAATGGAGAGTTACAGTAGACGGGTTTGGCTTCATGATATGTGAAAGGATACATGACACGGGTTGAGGAGTGGGTGTAACAGAATCTGAACCTTTTATCAAATCCACATGTGACGCGCTTTCTTTCAATAAATGCTAGTAAGAGGCACAAGTAATAACCGGATTTGGGATGATATCTATCATTTTCATCACATGTTTCAAAAGACGATTGTAGGACAGTGTATATTGGAGACAATTAACTTCCCATTTGCAACCTACCTTAACCCATTTAGTTTCCATTCTTTAGAAATAATAAATATATACTTAAAGTATTTGGGATTTGCTAGAGTCCATGGCAGAAGGCATTTCGCGGATGGGCTGTTGCATGTGAGAGCAGCCACCTCATGAATGAAGACAAAATCTGCTGAAAACTGAGTCGATTTGGCTGCTCCCACATGCCACAGCCCATCCGCAAAATGCCTTCTGCGATGCGATGGACGCTAGCAAATCCCAAGTCCAAATTCCATTGTTTCATTGTTGTCTCATTTCTCCCTTCTTTCTTACGAGTGCATAAGTGTGAATTTGAATGTTTTGATTCAGTTAGGCCATGTCTGGCCGCCTGGATTTTTTCTTTTCATGATAAATCCGTGTCTCCAAGTGGACAAGAGGGTGAAATCGCTAAATATCAGGAAACAAGAAACAAAATTCAGGAAGTTAGTGTATCTGGAGATGAGAAGTTGCTAAAAATCAGGAAAATATTGATCCGATTTTGAGTAGAGATGATTGTTTCAGGATTTTTAGCCACTTCTCATCACCGTAGACACTAGTTTCCTAGATTTTGTTTCTTGATTTTTAGTGACTTCACCCTCTATCTCCACTTGGAGACACCGAATTATCGTGATAAAAAAAAAAATCCATGGTAGCCCAACTTGCCCAAAATGAAAATTGGCTAGTTTGTTTTTTGTTATTAATTTCAACTTTTTAAAGAAAGTACATGTCTGATTCAACTCCAATGGTATGTGGTGCCAGAATGGCCACCTCACTTGAACAAAAGACTCACATTTTTACAACTTTACAAGTCTATTTTCCCCAATTTTCTTCATCCACCCGTTTGTAATTAGCCCTGTACTTCTTTCTGTTTCGAGAAAGGACTCATCTTTTAATAAAACCAAGTGGCTATCAAATGAGAGTTTATGAGGTAGATAATGGTGGTTGGTCATTGGAATTTCAACCCAATCAATTCATCCATCCACCTTTGTTAGTTTGTTTTATTCATATGCTCCGTGCTCTTTTTACGAATAGGACAAACTAGCAGGGGTAGATTTAAAGATTCTTGAAGAATTCCTCTACTTGGAGGCACATGCACATTAGGTGACTCGTTTAATTACTTAAAATACATCCAACCATTCATTATTGAAAGAATAGAGGTGGGCCCACTTATATAAATAAAGAAGAAACATCTATTTAATATAGTGCGTACGATGATGGGGCCCACTATGAATGTGTGTCTTAGTCCAAACGACACACCAATTAGATAATCTTAGCTATCTAATCAGCGCGGTAGGTCATTAACCAAGTTGCAAAGTTCATTGATTGGACGGTTAAGATTATCCGACATCAGTGCAATCTCTTTGGACAAAGACTTGTAGGCTCCATCAATGAAATATCCATGGCCCAAGATACCGAACAGATGTAAATAGACAGGTGAGGCATAACCTAACCACTACAAACAAACTGTAGCTTTGTTTTGAAAGCTATTAATAACAACTTACTTGAAAAGTGTATAAATATTTCGTTTGAGTGCATAACATTTTCAAGGCCAAATACGAGAGAGATAGAGTTCTGATAGCCAGAGAAAAATTTATTATGGTGGAAGGAGAGAAGATGAGGGGGAAAAAGGAGTGTCATTCTTTGTTGAGGGGAAGGAGGAGAAAAGAGAGTTACAGTCATGGCTTCTCTTCATATGAGATGAAGTCTGTGGCTGCCATATGTGAGACATTGTTACCATCTGTGACAATCGATGGAGCCCACGTCAGTGGGAAGGAGGACCCACCAAGCAAAGCCATTCAGAGGTTCTTCCTTGCTTCTGGGGGTGAGGATCCTATACCAGATGAGGTAATTTTGGGATTTTTTTTCTTTGGGAAATGATATCTGAACTACGTTTTGTTAATAGTATTCCTCACTCTGTTGAACACTTCTTTGATTGTGTGTTGATAGAATTTAGGGACTTCAACCTAATTAGAGAAGTGTAACATGACGAGCACTGTTTGTTCTTTTAAAGAAGCCTTTTAAAGAAGGCTGTGGATATCATCTCTCCACCCCATTTTTTTTGTGGGATATATGTGCCATGTTTTGATAATGAGACGAACTAACCTTGTCTTTTCTTTTTTAACTAGCTATTTAGAGTTTTTTTTAGAATTGTAATAGCTTTTTGACACCTAGTTGTAATAGCCTTAAGGGAGCCCTTGAGTTGCTTTTGCATTATTTGCATTTTTTTTGCCCTTGACTTTCGTATTTCATTGATCATCTCGATTATTATTATTCTTTGCCATCTTAAAAAAAAAGAGCTTTTGACACCTAGTTAAATAAGAAAAGACAAGGTGAGTCTGTCGATCTCATTATAAAAATATGGCTGTGGGAATATCAATAGTCTATATGTACAATTATTTTTCTGTATGTTGAGGGTTTTGTGCATGTGCTAAACTACGTAAGCCAAAATGTGTGGACTTTGGTGCACGCACGTTGTGCCTCTTTTTTGTTAGTAGGTGCGAACTGCATGGCACTTTTGAGTTTCGTATAGGCAACTTTTTATTTTGGTTGCACCCGGGCACTATTTTTAAACTTTGTTTCATATTCATCTCTTCACGCAACATATAAAATCTCTTACCCATATATACATGTCTAATTCATAAATTATATGTTGGTCCCCAGGCATAGCTCACCCTTAAAAGCTAGGCGTTAAGGGAAGATGCCCATATCGTCATAAGCCCATACACATCTCTTTCACCTTTCGGATGTGGGATGTCTTTGCTTTCACCTGGAACTTCCAACCATATAAAATCAACAAGGATTATGATTTAGCCAAAGAATTTGACTTTAAAAAAAATATATTCATGATAACCCCTTAATGCTATTTATGTTAAGATAGATTAGATAATAAACCCATTTTTACTAGATTTTCCTTTGAACAACTCTAAAAGCAATTTTTTGACAATAATTTTCGTTTTCGTATCATATGAAACTGCAACTATCTTTGTAAGAAAAATGGCAAGGCTAAAAGTTATATAGCCAACAGAATCATCATTTTAGAAGCGATTGAATGACATAATATGGTGCAATATTTATGCTTTTGATAAAAAAAAATTTTTGGTAGAAGTTAAGCTTGTCGACTATTTTACAATTTACAATGACTAATTTGAGAAATATTTTGCAGAATTAAGGAATTATAAGAAAAAAAATCCTTTTTCTAGCACAAGAGCAGAATGGAATTGTGCAAAAAGCTGCATTTTCCCTCAACACAAATTAGACATATAGTTATATTATGCGCCGTGCTTCCACATGGATGGTCCGGGGACACCACGAGTTAGTCTTAAGTGGCAGATTGATACACCCATCGTGGTCAGGATAGCGCCCAAGGAATAATTTCCAAGCGGATAATATTATATGCCGGTTAAAGCTTTGCCAACGGTATATTAGCAGGCGGAAAGGTGGACCCCGGTGATCCGCTAGTAAAAGAATTATTGGCGGTTCATCTCACTTTCACCCACGGTTATTGTATCTTTTATTTTTTCATTTTTTCAGCGTCGATTCTTCTTTTTTCCTTAGTGACTCTTTTCTTTCTCTTCTTTTTCTTCCACTTTTCTCTTCCCTTTTTGTTCTTCCTCTTCCTTTCATGTTTTGGCAGCCATGAAAAAATATTTCATATAATATATGTTTGCCTGGTGTAAGAGCGACGCAAAAGAGTTGGGAGAAAGAGGCAGAAGAGGGGGTGAGTGAGGAAAGCATGAGTTGGGGCTCGAAAACAGTGAAAAAAAATACTATTTTAAAAGGGATTTTTTCCTCTAATTTCCAACCCAAAACAACTCTCTCTCTCTCAACATACTATTTTAAGAAGGATTTTTCTCTGTTATTTCCAGCCCAAAACAACTCTCTCTATTTCCAGCCCAAAAACTCTCTCTCTCTCTCTCTCTCTCTCTCTCTCTCTCTCTCTCTCTCCCTGCTGTTTGGGTAGACAAATATTCCACGAATTTTATTTTCATGGTTGTCAAACATGCCCCTAATATGCACACTAGCCTGGATGTCTGTTTGTAGGGATTTTTGCTCATTAGCCCTGCATGGCAAAATAATTGCTTATTAGTCCTTAAGAAAATCATATTATCTTAGCAGTCCTACTTTTAGAAAATATTTGCTAAAAGGTGCCTAAAACATACAAACGTTAATTTTCTCCATTAAAAAATTTAAAATGGGAAATTTACCCCCAACTCATTTAATCCGTTTTAGCGTTTTTAGATTTCCCTTCCAATGTTTTCGGAAAATAACTAGGAAATAAGCAAAAATATTATCTCTTCCAATATTCTTGTCAAAAAATCCTTCAACAAAAAAAGCATTTTAAATAAATTGAAAATCCCTCTAAAATAAATTAAATAGGGTCGGTTTGATTTATCTTTTCTTCATGGATAAATAAAGTAAGAAATTTTAGGAATAATTTTCATTTCAAACTTTTCCAAGAAATTCCTATCTTTGTTGGATTGCAAGAAAATATCTCTGATGGAAAATTATTTCTATGAAATTTTTTTTTCAAATGATTTAAGAGGGGAATTATGTCTATTAATTTTAGAGGGAGATTGTCAAATAGAAAGTGAAAATGGGCTAAAACGTTAACAACTTTGAAAGATTTTACAAGATTTTGGAAGAGAATCTTGAAAAAGATATTACTTTTTCTTATTCCCTAAATTTTCTTCGAAAATATTGGAAGGGAAATCAAAATACGCCAAAACGGATTAAAGGGGTTGGTGGGTAAATTTGACATTTTAAAATTTTGAACGGAGAAAATTGACGTAGGTGAGTTTTAGGGACTTTTTAGCAAATATTTTCTAAAAGTACGACTGCTAAGATAATATGCTTTTCTTAGGGACTAATCAGCAAAAATCCCCAATTTGTAATACCCAAAGAAGAGGAAAAGAGAATGAAAATAGAAAATTGACAGCTTAGAGTCAATTATTTTAGAGGTGGACTAGCAACAATCATGACCCAATGCACATGTGTGCTTAGGGCACAGATCATCACAAGGTGACCCTGTAAGTCGAGGTTAGGTGCCAACTGGAGATCTCATTCGCTAGATTGCCATGCTTGCTAAAAGGTCTAGAATCATCTGATGAAGGTGGGGCCAAGAGAATCTATTTCTGATCAACGTCGTTGGATCTTCTGATCATTGTGTGATCCAAAGGGCAATGGGCCAAACTAGTGGTGGTCTACCCAAAGGATGTGCTCTATATTTTGTCTAGCACTTGTGTTACGACTTACCACATGTCTACACAACATATTTTCCTAGGAAGCACAGTTTTTTAAATTATTTTTCATTAAGGCCCTGTTTGGAATTGGATTGCATGAAATTTTATGGAGAAGTTTAGAAAGAAAAAATATTTCTAAAATTTCCTACTTTTTATACACACACGTACAAAGATAACTTGAACCAGCCCTATTCAATTTTTCCTTGGAGGTAACTTCAATTTATGATAATATCCCTCTTAATTAAGCATAATCATATGCTATTTCCCTCTCAATTGTTGAAAGAACAAAAATTTCCCCAAGAAAATTTTCCGTCGGAAATGTTTTTCTTGAAATCTAAACATGGCCTATAGTTGAACCTGAAACCAAAAAATTAGTTTGTTATGTTCTCTAAGAGCATATTAATACAAAGAACTAGGACCAAGATGTTGTGTAATTTCCATTTTTCAACTCTCTCTCTCTCTCTCTCTCTCTCTCTCTCTACATGGTTGATTCATGATGATGGCATTTTCCCTCGTACAATCCTTCCAATAGAATATTGTCTGTCATGCAACGAGGCCCACTACAATTGATGTTCTAAATCGTTCATTTGTGGGCCCCCAATATAATACACAGGATCATTTTATGTGGTAGGCCCATTTTATTTAAATATACATGCTTGTACATGCTGATACCAAACCTTTTTTACTATTATGGTAAAAGTGACTTTCCTCCTCATCATATTCATCTCCTTATCAATTCCAAAAGCAAACTTACAAAGATAATACAATCATAAAATATAAAACCCAAACTTAAAATCCTTATTACTATATATATATATATATATATATATATATATATATATATATATATATATATATATATATATATATATATATATAAAGCGAGAATCTTAACAATTGGTTCCCTTCTTTTACTGAAATTCGCTTTCTATCCTATAAGTGTTAAATTAACTTTACCAATACATCCGATTTCTGGAGGGCATTTTTGTCATGTTAGACGTTAAATGCCCCTACAGAAACGTCCAAACAAACACTGCAAGCTAATCATATAATAATAATATAATACGCCAGCTGTCTCCTTTTTATGACTCTTGTGACCTTAACTGTCATAATTTTGAATTTTCTGTATACTTTTTCCCGTAATTGTTATATTTTATTACTCTTTCGGTACTTTTTTCGTAATTTTGTTACTTTGCTTCCATTTTCTAGTAATTTTTCATTTAAAACTTAGTACGATTATTATTTGTTGCTGGCCCCTCTGCACAAATCGTACTTTTGCTTTGATGGGCTACAACCCGACAAGTACACTCAGCGAATGTGCCTAGCAAATCTCTATAAAAAAAATTTTCTTCAAAAAAAAAGGTCAAAATTTTGGTTGACCCGCGAGTGTGCGGTTCCAAGCCCAATGCCCCCTAAAATTCCCCCTGTGATTTTGACCCGGCCCGTTTGACTCGTTTCCCCATGATTTACAGCGAAATTATGTGATTATGAGAGTTTTTATATAGTGTAAGTCTTGATAGTGAGTATTTTTTTTATTAAAAAAAGTATTGTATGGCTTACATCGTAGGATGATCCAAACCGTTCATTTCATGGGCCACAATGTAAGTAGGTTGTGTGCCAAAATTCATTTCCATAGGATAATTACAACCCTCAAATCAATAAATGTTTCCTAAATATGCCGTTTCTCTATAGACCGCAGGGCTAGGATCATCACATGGAAATATGTTTTTTGGGAACACCCTATTTACGATGTGGCCCATCAATTGGACGGTTTGGATAACCCTATGGTGTTAGTTATACAGTACTGTTTTTTTTTAATAGGGAGTGTAAGAAATATGTTTTTGGTTTGTAGGCTTTGTTACAAAATTCTTGTTAGAATATATATATGGTGTAAGCCTATGTAGTGAAGTATTTTTTAATAAGCCGGTAGGGTCCCTGCAAAACCCCAACTTACCTATTAAAAAAGATGAAATTGTACTGAATATTTTACGGCCTACATCATAGGATAATCCAAACCATCCATTTAATGGGCCACAATATAAATTGATTGTTCCCAAAAAATAATTTCAGATGATAATCCTTTGTTCGCGCACGTGCATTGCACGTGCGTTTTTACTAGTAATAATAATAGGGAAATATTGTAATAATAATAGGGAAATATTATCAGCACTCCTGTATTTTGATGATAGCACTCCTCACTTTATTAAAAGTACGGTATGGCCCGCATCATAGAATGATCCAAACCGTCCATTAGATGGGCCACAGCCTAAATAGGTTGTGCCCCAAAAATTATTTCCATGCGTTGATCCTAACCCTTCGATCTATAGAGGGTTAGGATCAACCCTCTAACATTAAATCCCTGTACAGATCGGAGGGTTAGGATCAACCTATGGAAATGATTTTTGAGGCACAACCTATTTAGGCTGTGGCCCATCTAATGGACGGTTTGGATCATCTTATGGTGTGGGCCATATTGTACTTTTAATAAAGTGAGGAGTGCCATCATCAAAATACAGTAGTGCTGATAACATTTCCCTAATAATAATTTAAGGGATAATCAATGAAAAGACCAATTCTTAACAGACTTCTTCCTCAAATCTAAATGTCACGAATTTAGTAATTTGGATAGATTACAGAAGCGTTTTTTTTTAAATCCCAGACGTTCCAAGCTTGCTTTAGCTACAGAGTTTTAAGTCATGGAAGGAGAGAAAATGATGAAGAGAGAGGATTCTCATCCTCTCTTCAAGGGACAGAGAAGACGAGGCTTTTATAATCATGGGTTCTCTTCTTCTGAGATCCAATCTCTGTCTGCCATTTGTGGGACCTTCATCCCTTCTGTCCCAATAGAAAACTGCCACGTCATTGGTAAGGAGGACCCACCAAGCAAGGCTATTCAGGCCTTCTATCTTGCTTCTGGGTCACATGACCCAATGCCAGATGAGGTGATTTGGGCTTTATTTCTATATTTGCTTTTTCTTATTCTCTGTTTCCTAGGCTTTTATCTTAATAGTTTGAGGTTTTTTATTCTCTTATTTGAAGTTTTGTCTTGTGGGTATTTTTGAATCAGACAATAGGACTGATTCGCTTTTATCTTAATAGTTTGAGGTTTTTTATTCTCTTATTTGAAGTTTTGTCTTGTGGGTATTTTTGAATCAGACAATAGGACTGATTCTGGGTTGGATTAATTGATTTTCAATTGGAGAAAAGATATATTGCTTTATATTGATTACCCTTTTTCTTCAACTTTTGTTTATATGTTTTTTTTGTTGGGGACAGGTTGCACAGCTTTTGAGCGAAAGAGGTTTGCCTGAATCTATTTATTTAGTTAGAGTGATCTTATGGATTTTAGCTACTAGATTGGGGACACTTATTCTTTGTGGGTCTACAAGTTTGAGTGGAAAATTTCCATTCATTCACACGTTTCCAGAGATTTCTCTGGAGAAGAGAGAACAGATTCTGAAGAAATGGTCAAGAGAGAGGTTCATAGCACCATTGAGGCTTGTGTTTATGGTGCTCAAGATTTTCTGCTTCCTCACCTTCTTCTCTCTGGTGAGTCCCCTGACTTATTTGATCAGTTTTTTTTTTTTTTTTTTGTTATTTTTTGGTTTTTAGTGTTCTTGGTGTTGATTTGAGAAAAGCGAGAACGATTTAGCAATTACTAAAAAAAAGATAGAAGCACTTTAATGAAGTGCAGATAATACTCAAGTTGAATTGTGCACTGATAAACACTTTGAACAGATAGTACTCAACTAGAATTTCTTTCTTTACTACTTGAACTATAACTTTTATATCAGAAAATTGAGAATTCCTTCAGATAGTACTCAAAATAGAATTTCTATTTTTTTACTACAAGAACTACAACTGTTATATTAGAAAATTGAGAATTCCCCCTCTAGTGTTCTCACTTGGTACCCCCAAAAGTAGATATTTGTGTCTCTTTGTCATTTCTGTTAATGAAGAAATAGCGGGCAATGTTGGAAAGGGATATGCTACCACCTTTCCCTTGTTCTGATTTTAGTACTCCTTTAAACTTCTCTGATTGGCTGTTGATAGGTTACATCTCCCTTTCGAAAAATATTTAGAAAGGCTTGTTCAATATTGCTGGATGCTGATAAAAACTGAAATTTGCACCATGGATTATAGGTAGTACAGTAGTACTCAGAAATATGAGGAAAATTTTCTGTTTCTCAATTTGTCCATACATTGGGACTTCCAAGATACAAACTTATTATCTTTCCTTTTCTTGTTCCAGACAGACGAAAATTCAGAAAACCTAGCATGGAATGCAATTGGGTATCACATAGACAATGACAAAGATGAAAAATTGTCGAAAAACCAAGGTTGGAGGAGTCTACATAAGGGAATCATTAATACTGCAGATCAAACTGAGCCATCCCTTATAGAATCCCTCGCCCAAAAAGGCCTACAAGTAACAGAAGATCCAATCAACAACCTCTATAAAATCGAATGTGATGTAGTAATAGTAGGTTCGGGTTCTGGTGGAGGAGTTGCGGCTGCAATTCTTGCAACATCAGGCCAAAAAGTTGTCGTCCTTGAGAAAGGAGATTACTACACTCCCGACGATTATTCTTGTCAAGAGGTTCCCTCCTTGACGCAAATGTATGAATCAGGTGGGATTCTCGCAACCGCCGATGGGAAAATGATGATTGTAGCAGGATCAACGGTTGGCGGTGGCTCAGCAGTGAACTGGTCAGCCTCAATAAAGACACCAAATCACGTCCTTAAGGAATGGGCCGAAGAACACAAACTCCCACTCTTTGGTAGCTCTGACTATCGTTCAGCCATGGATGCCGTCTACAAGAGGCTCGGAGTTGTAGAGAAATGTGTACAAGAAGGATTTCAGAATCAAGTTCTCAGAAAGGGGTGTGAAAATCTTGGTCTAAAAGTTGAATACGTTCCACGGAATTCCTCGGAACGTCATTACTGTGGTTCTTGCTGTTATGGTTGTAAGACAGGAGAGAAACAAGGGACCGATCGTACTTGGCTCGTTGATGCAGTAGATTGTGGGGCTGTTATCTTAACAGGATGCAAAGCAGAGAGATTTATTCTGGAAAATAGTAAGTGTGACAAGAGGAAACCTAAGAAATGTGTGGGAATCATGGCAGGAACTTTCAATCCTAAAATTACCAAGAGACTACAATTCCAAGCTAAAATAACCATTTCAGCATGTGGGTCTCTCTTAACGCCCCCTCTAATGATCTCTAGTGGATTACAGAATCCAAACATTGGAAAAAACCTTCATCTCCACCCTGCTTCAATTGTATGGGGATATTTCCCAGAGTACAAATCAGATCTCAAAGGCAAAATGTACGAGGGAGGAATAATTACGTCATTACATATGGTGGTTTCCGAAAATTCTAATATTCGGGCTCTCATAGAAGCACCAGCGCTTGGGCCTTCTTCATTTGCTGCACTATTTCCTTGGGTGTCTGGACTTGATATGAAGGAGAGGATGTTGAAATATGGGAGGACTGCGCATTTGTTTTCGCTAGTTAGAGATCGAGGGTCAGGTGAAGTGAAGGTAGAGGGAAGGATAAAATACAAGTTTGATAGGTTGGATAAGGAGAATATGGCTGCGGGATTGCGGGAAGCGTTGAGGATTTTGGTCGCTGCCGGAGCGATCGAGGTGGGTACCTATAGAAGTGATGGTCAAAGAATCAAATGTAGAGGAATTAGGGAAGAAGATTTGGAGGCATTCTTGGATGAGGTTAAGGCAGTAGGTGGGCCATTGTCAATGGAAGAGCATTGGACTCTCTACTCTTCGGCTCATCAGATGGGGAGTTGTAGAATGGGTGCTAGTGAGAAAGAAGGCGCAGTTGATGAACATGGGGAGAGTTGGGAAGCAGAAGGTTTGTTTTTGTGTGATGGGAGTGTTATGCCAAATGCTGTTGGGGTCAATCCCATGATCACCATACAGTCCATTGCCTATTGTATCTCCAAGAGGATTGCAGAGTCCTTGAAAAGGAGCTAAAAAAAACTGTCTTAATTATTAAATTCCACTTCTAAGTGTGGCTAGGTATTTACAGAATATGCAATTTACTTTAATTAGTTGTCTAAGATATAGAAAATATGGGAATATAACTTTCTGGTCTCTTGTGTGATGTATATTTTTAGACGGCTTTCAGTATTCACTGACTGGCCATGTGCTTATCCATGTAGTCTTTCTTTGTTTTTTAGGAAATCTGGGATCAACAAAAGGGCATGCACTATTTCTTCGATAATGAGAAACTTAGTACATGATACAAAGTGAATAAAAATCAATGCTGGTCCATTTAAAGAAAAAACAAAAATAAAAATCAATGTTGGTAAAGGCGATAGGCGAGTCTTGGCGAGAAGATTAGTGAGATGGCTAGCACTTAAGCATTGCCTAATTTTCTTATGGTATAAGACTAGTAGTATGTATCTGTCTATAATTTCAACGTTAAAGATCATTTCACTGATTGAAATCGGCTTGAAGTTGCTACTCGAAGACAACAGTAACTCAAAATCACATCATGATGCTCAAAGATTCATGAAATTGCCAAACAATAAATATGAATAAAATTTTAAACCCATTCAAATTGAAAGAAGAAAAGGAACTCGTAGACATTCTAAAATTTAAGTGATAAAAATAACTTCCCAGTAAAAACAATTCAAGTACTAAAATAAAGTAAAAGGAAGATAAGTCTTGCCAACTAAGCATCCATAACCCATAAATCATTAAGCATCTAAACCCATGATTAAAAGAACCAAAATAAAGCATCCACCCCAACTATAGATTTAAAAGACCCAAATCAAACTATACATCATCACTACACATAATTAAAAACCTTATTTCAAAACTCAGCCTCCTCAGCATCAAATTCTCCAACATTAGTATTGATACGTATTCATGTCTTCATCAGAGTTATCTCAATCAATGCATTTTTCTTCCTCTCTTTCCTCGGAATCAGTTCTCATCTCTTTTTCTTCACAATTGCAAGCTAAACTACTTAGCCCGTCGACATCATTGACAAGCTTCCAAGTCAAAACCTTTTCCTCAAAAACTCAATAATCACTAATTTTAATGATAAATCAATTTAATTAAGAATTGCAAAGACCACAAAATCAATTTAATTTTCAGTCGTTGGTTGTACTAGACAAATACTTGATCATTCAATTTTTTGTGTTCTAGCATTTTTTTTCTTTGGGTCTACAATTTTTAAGGAAATGAATAAAAACAGAATGATAAGTAAAATTCTCCAATTACTAACTAGTAAGTACCAAGTACTAACTCACTTGCTCAAATGTGTTCATTTGAGTATACAATCACATGTACTGCTGGTTAGGCTAAGAATCCAAAGAGTATTTGTTGCAAATTTGGAGTTGTACTCCCAATCTTACCACCACCCAAATGCAATTAATTAATTTACTACATAATGTGAAAGAATTCAACTGAACAACAGAAGTTATGAACACAAAAAGAAAACAAGAAGCTAAAACCTAAATGCATGAAAAAATTAGAGAGAGAAAATAAAAATACCAACTTTTATCCTTTTTCTAATAGCCATCTCCCTGACTCCTTCCAAGTCCGTTCGAAATAGAACCAAGGCCAAATGGCCCCCAGATATTGCATTTTACTGATGGGAGTGACTATAAAAGACAAATCAAAGGAGTAAAAAAAGTGGCAAAGGGGTTGCAAATATCAGTCACTCTCTCTTTCATAAACCAATAGCCCACGAATCCCCTTGCTGAATCCTCATCCTACCCCCTTTTCCACTATAAAAGACAAATCAAAGGAGTGTAAAAAATGACATGGTTTTAAATTTTGGTCCCGGTACCAGTTTCCGACCCCACCGAAATCGAAATTTCGACTACGAAACAATAAAAACACTATTTTATTTGATACCAAATTTTGGCCGAAATTTCGGTAAAATATTAAATTAATTTAAAAAACCAGTTTTTTGGGTGAAATTTTGGGGAAAAACGAAATTTCGACCGAAATTCCGATTGAAATAAAATACCATTTAGGGTATTAGTGATTTCGATGTCGGGGATTTCGGTCCTAAATTTCAGATTTTAGTCAAAATTTAAAACCATGTCTATGTCAGGGCCTATCAAATGAATGAATGGTTTGGATCACCGAACAATATGGCTCCGCTGTGCTTCTCGTTGTCGGACTAGATAATTTATCCAGTCCAACAGACTAGAAACATTTTTCCCATAATAAATAGAAGGTTGGGGTTTCCTCACCTTCTCTGCCGTATTCAGTGGTGCTTTAAAATCTTCCTTGTTGCGTTTTAAATGTTATAGCCGTATGTAACATTGGTTGTAATCAGTTTTACTCACTGAGTCGAGTTGATAGGTGATCTTGGAACCACTTTGATTGAAAGAAAAGGGGGCGAATATATCGTCACTGCCCTAATTAAAATTTAAAAACTGCAACTGAGAAAGATGGTGTAATAAGTAGCTTTGGCTGAAAGAAAAACTACTTTCATGGCCTAAGTCATGCTGAAGCCATAGGTTTATCTTTTAGGCCCCCTTTGCCAGTTTTTTCAGTCCTTAGATTTGTCTTTTAGGCCATGTGTGGCAGCCAGAAATTATGTCCCACTCCCTTTGTTTTGATAATGGCACTTCTCACTTTGTTAAGCGAGTTTGTGATTAGCTGGTGACGGTTTTTTCTTCTTCTGGGAATTGTAGTATATTTTAATAGCTAGTAGAAAAGTGAAAAACAAAGTGAGGAAAACCACTATTTAAACAAGGGGGGTGGTATTTCTATAGACTGAAATACAATGCTCTATTTAATCAAAATTCTACAGAACTTTGCTCGTCTTTAAAGATTAATAAAGAATTAGAAAAGGTGATTGGACACTTAGCCAAATTGAAAGAGAAGCTGTTGTAACAGAAAACCTCAACCAGCTATTAAGTACTCAAGAAAAGTAGAAAACTGACAAATTGTAAGGGTAACATGTAAGCTTTTATAACTTCAAAAGACTGGATCTGTTTCAAGTCAGCTGAGACTTGGGAACAATTAAATTATTTCTTTCATGACCCAACAACCCAAATCTGCTCATTTGAACCTTCTTTCTAGAGACAACTGGAAGCAACAGATAGAAAAGCAAATACAAAGTACAGAATGGATGAAATGAGAATCTACTCTTCTATGGCAATAACACTGATCTCACCTTTCTCCACAAGATGCTAAAATGGCCTGGTTTTCCTCTGCTTATTCCAGTGATGCATCTTCCACATGCCAACTGCAACCAAGCCTAGCACGGCACCAATAATAATCTCCTTGACAACACTCGGTCCAGTCCGAGTTGCATGAGCGATTTTGTGTCCAGCTATTCTGCGCTTTTTCTTCCAGGTTAACAGCAAATCAACCCTGCAAGTCACAAGGGGGACAATATTGAATAACATGACAGATAAAATGCTTTCAACTATGTCAACAAAAAAGTAATGATTTTCAGCAGTGGTTGAGTCAACCACTTGGGACTCTTTTTTTTCATGAAAAGATGACTGTTTAATTAATGGAAAATGAAATTAAATAAGAGGCAGAAGTTGCCCCAGATATACAATCTCCCTAAAAATGCCAGATTTTTCACAACCATCAGTTAGATCAGTGGCTAAGAACACATGGAAACCAAACAGAAATGCGTCCACAGCTGCCAGCCGAGAATTGGGCCCTGGCAAAGAATGGAGAAGCAATTGGGAAAGAGATTACCCAGAATCATGTGATCAAGCCATTGTCAGCAGACAAGTAGTCTTCCTCATCACTCACATTTCATTCTCATCATCTCTTTCTCAGCCCTCAGCTGATCCTCTATCCTGGATCAATCCTAGGCCTTGTGCCAATCCCTTTCTCAACCCCAAGCCAATCCTCAACCATAAGCTGATCCTTAGCCTTAGCTGATACTCGGCACAGAGCCAATCCCCTAGTCAGCCTTGAGATGATCCTCGGCACTGACCTGATTCTTGGTCCTGAGCAAATCCCCTACTCAGCCCTACGATGATCCTTGGGGTTGAGTCAATCCCCTTCTCAACGGTGAGCTAATCTTCGTCCTTTAGCCGGTCCTTAAATCTAGCATATTCCCTTCTCATCCGTTAGCTGATCCTCGGTCCTTGACCAATCCCATCTCCGACCCTAAGCTGATCTTCGGTCCTAAGCCGATCTTTATCTCTAAGACAATCCCCTCATCGGTCCTGAGTTCATCCTTGACTCTGCGACAATCCTTGGACTTGAGCCAATCCCCTCCTCAACCTGAAGGGCCTGAGCTGATCGTTGGCCCTGAGCCGATCCCCTCCATAGCCCTGAACTAATCCTCTGCCACGGGTCAATGCAGCCAATGCGTCGTAGGGAAGAATCTCGGGGGATCATAGAAGTACGGCCAGTTTGCCCTTAAAATAACTTATCGTGTATTTAAGTGATCTGCAAGGGATTCACCCCACCGTTAAGTAATTACGCTTCAAGGCGACCCGCCATAGCTAATCCGCCCGAGGCTTTACTAACGACATAGGCCTAACAAGGCCAAAAGGCCCTTATTATGGGTCAACAAACAAATGGCAGGCACAAGCCCCACTTCTTTAGCTAGGATGAGGCCTTCGGTCATAATCCGACACACAATAGCTTTGCGTCGTTAGATTTTCAACCAAGCGTGACGGCCAGTTGTGTAAATCAAAGGTTCACTACCATGATACAATTGTCAATATGGTAAAACTAACTTGTCTTGCGACAGTCTAAACCTAGCTCACATTGCATATTGGTGCGTGAATAACCCAATACTTGGTGAATTCTACTCCACAATGATAGTAAGAACTGACATTGAATGATAAAAAAGAAATGTCGCTATGGACGCTTACTACCTCAAGATAGGTATCCCGATGGTAACTTTTTCGACACTTCTAGCTTCAAATTATGAAGGTCTAAAGAATTGATGGTCAACGCTTTCACACTTCGTATTCATACTAGAGTCTTCCACCCAAATTGACCAGCCAAAGTAGACCTTGGAACCAAAAAGAGGTACAGTGCCCCAGTTCTCTTTCACAGAATAAGTAAAATAACATTAAAAGTAGTGGTATTTCACTTGCACTGCCGAAGACGGCTCCCACTTATCCTACACCCCTCAAGTCATTTCAAAAAGTCGAGAATAGAGTCAAGCTCAAGGTCTTCTTTCCCCGCTGATTCTACAGAGCACATTTCGTAAGTTGTGGTTTCGCTAGATAGCAGACAAGGGCAGTGGCAATCTTGTAGATCCGTTCATGTGGGTCACTAATTAGATGATGAGGCATTTGGCTACCTTAAGAGAGTCATAGTTACTGCCATCGTTTAGCTGCATTTGGATAAATATCTTCACTTTGATAATCAGAGCACCGGGCAGAAATCACATTGTGAGAGCATCCTTAGAGACCATGCTTTGTTTTACTTAAAAAGTTAGATTACCCCTTATCCATACTAGTTCTGAGTTGATTGTTCAATGCCCAAGGTAGGCCCTCGAAAGAGTTGTTCCCAATCTATCCCCTAACCGACATGGATGACTCGCTCTCACCGCGGGTGCAGCTTGAGTAGTTCATCAAAAGGCCGACGGGTTCAGATCCGGGATTCATGTGCACAACCCTCAGATCCAATCCATTTCCCAAGATTAGAGAACCATTTTGCCGACTTCTCTTACCTACATTATTCCATTGACAAGAGGCTGTTCACCTTGGAGACCTGATGCGGTTATTGAGTATGACCATGCGTAAGAGGCATCCAGCCTAGATTTTCAAGGGGTGCCGGGGGCGCACCAAAAACCACAAAATGTGCAGTGCTCTTCTGGCCATTGGACATGAACTGAGCTGTTCTTGGAAGGAAAAGTGGTTAAACAGAAAAAATAACTCTTCCTAAGGCCCATACCGACTTCGTCAGACTCCCTAACATTGTTGTTAGCCCTACATCTCAGTTCCAAAATGCTAATGCAATTCCCTTTCGAAGCAAGCGTGATGCACGCTATCCGATGGGCTTTCCCGTCTCTTAGGATAGACTAACTCATCAGCAAGTATCGTTCACATGGAACCTTTCAAACCTAACTGCCACTCGTCGATTTGTGACTGGTTTTTGTGTGCTGGCGAATGGTTGCCTTTCATCATGTAGTAAAAGGTAGCAAACAATAGCATGGACCAGTGCAGAAGTCCAATATAAAGCAATAGCATGAACTGCAGCTGAACTTATGAGGATTCAAAATGTATATCCTCTCATGTGCGACACTCAGAACGCAATCATGATGTTTCAGAACCTTGTATTCCACGCTAGAACCAAACACATCAAGATTGATTACCATTTTGTTAGCGAGAAAGTTGATAATGGTGAAGTACTTCCTTTTTTTTTTTGAATGATGGTGAAGTACAACGGAGAGTGCAAGTAGTGGAGATCCAGGCGACGTCCTTTGGGGCACTCCAATTCAGCTTGGGGAAGACGGCACCGCCGAGGAGAACGATGGAGGCTTTGATCTGAGATTCGAGCTCGGAGAAGCAAGGTGCGGCTGGACATTCTGATTCGAATTTTTTTTCGTCTTGAATGATCGAATCTTGTTCGGAATCGAGATTCTTGATCCTACGGGGGAAGGGGTCATCGCCGGAGATAGAAAGGGGGAGGACGAAGGGTCCGGAATCTTCTAGAAGGTATTGGATGAATGACTCAGGGAGCTCGTGGATTAGGGTTTTGATGGAGAGGGCTTTAAAGCGCGGGTACCACTCTTGGATTTGGCACCGGTATACTTCTTCTTCCCTCATCTTCTGTCAGTTGTTGTGTCGAGAAAAACAGGGGAAGGAGGAAAAAGGAAATGTCAGCCTAGATTTCAGGAAAGGAGACTCTTCCTGTGAATGTGTCAATGCATCTGGTTTCGTCTATTTCATAAAACGGATTTCCGTTCTGCTAGCAGTCCTCAAAATGAAAATGACTTGTTTGGTTGGCAGGAAAGTAAAATCTTTTCCAAGTTTTCACAGGCTCTGTTTGTTGCCTCACTCGCCACAAAAAAAAGAGTGTTAAAAGTGGGGACTTTCTTCCTTATCTCAATTAAGAATATAACCACATGATGAAGGAAAGTCCCCAGTTTCCATGCTCTTTTCCCCTGGAAGTGAGGTAACTAAAATGAAGCTAAAAGGAAATTGCTCATTTTTTGTTTAGTAGTTTTTCCCTATAAATTCTTGGATGTGGTTTCCTCTCTGAAAGAAATATTAGGTAATTTTTAAGCATATATGATTTGTTGCTTTTTTGCCATTAGCATGACTTACTATGACATATGTAGCCCCATTAGTTTCTCACCATTGGGTCCTCTATCTTAAACCTACTAATAGATCATTGATTAATATAAATGTGGGGACTATTATTTTTTGGCCATTAGACTCTCTATGTAGTCTTCGAGGAATTCTAGACTGGAGGGAGCCCTTGCAAAAAAGAGGCGAAAGGGCTCTCCCATTGGCTGCACATCACCATCATGCCCATCAGTTTAGACTTCCTCGTAGTCTTCACTAATATTTAACTCATTTCTTTCATCTAGGACTCCTATTAAGGGACACATTTACCCCCAAAAAAAGTAGGTATCAAAAGAAAATTTAGGGAAATGATATCAACACTTCAATGTTTTATTCAAGGTATCTTTTATTCTCTTCAATTCTTCCATCTACAACTTCTACTATATAGAGGGTTACTTAAGGTA